>NC_090271.1:268602545-268902545 GCF_040414725.1 Anabrus simplex | reverse complement strand
CCACATAATATTTGCCTTTTATTTCTAATAAGTAAGTCTAAGAATCCCTCAAAACCCTGCAGCAGTTACAATAGTGAAAGCTTAACGCCAATATATGTACCGGTATATGAAAAAAAAAAATTAAAAAAAAAACGAAAATCCACAGCCTGTTTCCAGTCATTCGACCGGGTCAGGAATGGAATGAATGAAGCCGCAATCTAGCAGCGAGGACGGCATTGTGCCGGCTGCCGAAGCCTGTCGCACTCCTCTGGCGCAATGATTAATGAATGACAGATGAAATGAAATGATATTGGAGAGTGTTTCTGGAATGAAATATGGCAGGAAAAACCGGAGTACCCGGAGAAAAACCTGTCCCGCCTCCGCTTTGTCCAGCACAAATCTCACATGGAGTGACCGGGATTTTAACCACGGAACCCAGCGGTGAGAGACCGGCGCGCTGCCGCCTGAGCCACGGAGGCTGCTGTAATATATATATATTACTATTTGCTGTTCGTCGCACCGACACGCATAGGCCGTATAGCGATGATGAGATACGAGGTGGCTAGGAGTGTGAAGGAAGAGACCGTGCCTGTGATTAAGGTACAGCTACAGTATTTGCCTGGTGTGAAAATGGGAAACCACGGAAAACCATCTTCAAGGTTGCCGAAAGTGGGGTTCGAACCCACTAACACCCGATTACAAACTGACAGCTACGTGACCCAAACCACGTGTCCAATCTGTCGGTAGTTATTGTTTTAACAGGAAAGTAAAACTGGGCACCAATCCTGTCTTAAGAATAATCAGAGAGAGGGAAGGAGGTGCTGACACGTCAAAAAATGAAAGTTCGGCAAAAATTAAACCCCTATAAGCGAATCACATAGAAAAGAACAATAACAAAAATAATAATTCACAAAGAGTGCAGTATCACGAGGAACATTTTATGGAAAAATTGAAGGGTTGAGGTGAAAAATTCAGGACAAATTTTAGAAAAAAACAACAATTTTAAATAAATTTGATATACTGTGGGACATACAACAAGGTAGGAAAGTTTACTGAATCAAGATGAAAAATATAAATGTCACAAGGACAAGCGCCTTCGAGTGGAGACAGACTAACAAATCGGTTTTCGGCGACGCAAGGACGCGAGAGGCCTAGGATTTGGAAGGTAGTAATCGTAGTCTTAGTTACGGTACAGTCTCATAATTTGCATTGTGTGAAAATGGGAAACCACGAAAAATCATCCTCAGGGCTACCGATGGTGGAATTCGAACTTGCCTCTCCCGAATGCAAGCTCACAGCTATGTGACTTTAACCGTTCGGTGTCTGTATTCGTTCTAACACACTTCTGTCCACCTACATACAACACACCGCACTAAAAAAGCAAAGTCATCTCCGTACAGGCCATGAAGGCCCTGGGAGTGGTGGAAGGTAAAGGCTTCCACTATTCGTAACTTCGGCACTTGATGGGGTAGAGTAGTTAGCTCTACGTCCCGGTCGCCTGTGCCCCCAGGAATTAACCTAGTACTCATTTTTGGTATATGCTGAGTGAACCTCAGGGCCATATACACCTCCGGAAGTCGAAATCGCATTTCTTAAATTTTACGACTTCCTGACGGGGATTCGAACCCACGTCATTCCTGGCGAACCGAGTGCGCCTTTATCGCTTCGGCCAGGCAGCCCCTAAACAACACACCGCACTACCAACCACTAAAGAAACGCAATAGTGTATACCTACACCTTTCCACATTGGCTTGGTGTCAGGAAGGGCACCTTTACATAAAATTAGGCCAATTGTGTATCAGGTGGCAACCACAGTGTATTGGGAAAACGCCTGGAACGAGAACAAGCATCGATCAGTAATTTTTACTAACATGTGGGCGTGACCTCTTCCAGTCCACTGAAAACATCAACATAGCCGGTCATAACATTGGCAATCAATTCTTAATTGAAAATTAAATTATGTCACTGTCCATGTTGTTGTTTTTTATTTACATTCATGGTGAGTCTTTTTCATTGGATGTGTGTACTTAGATGTGTAGCAAATATTCAATAACCAGTATTTTTATACGATCTGCTGTGATGTGTGTAACTGCAGTAAACTCGTGGACCTAAAATTCGAATAGATGTTCATAACCTCAAAATGAGTTAATAATAAAGTATATTCTTCACAATAACCGGGTTGAGAGTAGCTGAGACGGTTGAGGCGCTGGCCTTCTGACCCCAACTTGGCAGGTTTGATTCTGTCTCTGAAATATGTTAGACTCATGTAGGTTGATTTACTGGAGCGTAAAAGGTCTCCTACGTGACAAAATTCCGGCACCTTGGTGTCTCCGAAAACCGTCAAACGTAGTTAGATACAAAACATTATTATTATCCTCAAACTCTTAGAGACCTTCATCACATTGTACTTCAGTTGAGTCTAGCATTTGTTCACCATTTTTGTTGTCAGTTTTCCAACATAATAATAATAATAATAATAATAATAATAATAATAATAATAATAATAATAATCATCATCATCATCATCATCATCATCATCATCATCATCGATGGAAGAACGCAAGAAAAAAGCGCAGTGAGTTGATAAAGAGATTCTCGGAAGAGAAGACGCAAATTCATCTGCTAAATAAGTTCAATCGCGCTCCTTAGTTGTGCAAAACGACGTATTCATCATCATCATTTTCATCTTTCCTTCTTAATCCGTTTACCCTCCAGGATTGGACTTTCCCTTGGACTTCGCGAGGGTTCCACCTCTACCATCTCAAAGGGCAGTGCTCTGGAGCGTGAGACTTTGGGCGAGGGATACAACTGGAGAGAAGAACCAGTGACTTGCCCAGGGGTCCTCACGTCCTATGCTGAACAATGATACGAATATCATAAGGGCTAGACAAGCAAGAGGAAAGGAAGCGATCGTGGCCTTAAGTGCCTGAAGGAGAAGTGGGAAATCACGGAAATCACTTCGAGGATGGCTGAGGTGGATATCGAATTCCCCTTTACTCAGTTAACATCAAGGAAATCATGTTATCACTAAGAGATCGCAACAATGAATCACCACAGAATTTTATTTGAGGTGTCCTTCGAACTTCTTTTAATTAATTCATATCAGAAATAATCTCGATAGCTGTAAAAATTCTCACTGCTCATGGACACATATTATGAACCAAAACGTACCCCTACAAACTATTGGAAATATAGCTCATTAGAACCGTTAAGAATTCATATAATTGACTTGCTTACGCTATGAACATAGCTTGTGCATATTAGAGCCCATTAGAATTCTATCCGATATCGTTCAACTGGATATAATGCCATTAGCCCATTAAATGTATCTTATGCAATGCCATACAGGGTAGATAATAGCGATGTAACTGGTGATTACACTCAAAACACGCAGAAACACAGATCTCCCAAACAACAGTTGTTGAGTTCAATAAAGCAATTACTGAACGCAGTTAACTATAACAATCACCTGAGTCTGAATTGCAAAGATACGATCCACGATAGTGTTTTATCGAATACAGTTTATTCTATGACTAAAATAGACATTGTTTCTGCGCCTCGTATTTCACCCTTCCTGTGTATGGTTTGTTGTTGGTGCCTCAGTGACATGGCGGTCAACGGTCTTGTATGCTTACTGTGAATAACGTCTTATTGTGGCTTGGAATGGGAATGAATAGACCATTCCTTGAATGTAATTACCGTCTTGGCATTCTTCTGGAGATGCGGAAGGAAAACCACTTCTGGGATAGTGAAATTAGTATTTTAACCTATTTACCATTTCCACTGTATTGCCTCAAGCCGAGTGTAGCAAATATGAGCTCCACAAATCAGAAACACGCACCATAGCCCGCATCGAACAGGCGGAAATCTATCGTGCTAAACTATTGACCGCAGCGGTGAACTCTACACTGGAATTCGATTCACATTCTCACATGTATTGCTTGGGATTTGAATCATGACTGACAATAATAATAATAATAATAATAATAATAATAATAATAATAATAATAATAATAATAATAATAATAATAATAATAACAATAATAATATGGGTCAGAAACATTCTTTTGGAAAGAAAAGCAGACATTGAAAATTTTCAGAGAAAGCAACGCAAAATCATAAGAAAACTTTCAAGCCCAAAACTCGCCGACGGACAATACCGATTTAGAAGCAGACAGGATATCAAACAATACACAAATATTCAGAGAGACATTCGAATAATCTATGGAGGTGTTAAAAGAATGCATTCAGAGAGACTTTTTAAACAAATGGTCGAATTCTATGAAAACAGGAGTAAAGCCAAAACAGATACAATGAAAAGGATTGGCGAAATTGAAACAGATTTGAAACAGGCAGCAATTACACTAGCAGATGTCCAGCACAGGGTCATCATATGATACAAAATTCACAAAATTCATAAATGGCAAGTTGACCAAAGAAAAAAAAAGGAAAAATCTGGTAAGAAGACGGAAAGGAAGCCCATAAAAGAATCAAATATGGACACAAACCAAGGCAAATAAATGCACGCCACTAAGTACTTTGCGTAGTTCCAATGGGCGTCTTCGCAATCATAATAATAATAATAATAATAATAATAATAATAATAATAATAATAATAATAATTTCGTGCAGCTACTTCTTATCTGGCGCAGTCCTTACAAGACGCGTTCTCCGACGGGGGTGAGCGTGTGCATAGCAAACAGTGAGTTAGTGTGGTGGAGGAATTTCATGTTGTTACTATTAGAGCTGTCCTACGCTCTAATTTATTTTCCCCATTAACTTCATAAACAAAATAGTAATCAATTTACATCTCTACTGCCACACGTCACCTGCTATTCATTTGAGTTCCTTTTTTTTTTTCACGAGCTAATTGTGATAATTTAAATAGCTCACAACAAAATGTCCGTCTCACCTTGATATGACAACGTCCCACTTCACACGGAAAATAAGCTTTGCGAAAATCAGGCTGTCTACGAAAGGCTGTTTCTGTTTAGCGTGATAAACGCCCCGTCACTCCGCGGAGGTCTCGTGCTTTAAGAGCTCTTTATGCGCTCTTTACTTAGGAGCACGTAGAGAGGGAACGTGTCGACCTGTTACACGATTCTGGACTCCTCTTGTTTGAAAATAGACAAGAAACGTCATGCAAATACAGTTTATGAATAAATGACAGTCAACACTGAAATTTCGCATGTCTTCTTTCATGAGCAGTCTGGTAATTTTCATAGCCGTGAATGTTAAACTAGTACTATTTCTTGTAATATTTTCTTTCCATGGAATTGCTTGTACTACTCTTCTTGTTGTTGTTCTTGTTCTTGTTGTTGGGTAATTATGCTTTAACTTTACTTTATTATCACTTGTAATGTTAAGCTAGTAGTAAGCTCAACCTATACTATTGTAAGCCATGGTGTTAAGCATTGGAAATACTTAAGTTGTGTGGGAAATTGTATATGACGATGCTGGATTTAGAACGTTAAATCAGTAGTATCTATTGTAATACACACTTCAAAAAAATTAGGGGAACATGTTTTTGAACGTATGCCACGCTCCACAAAACAATACCTCACACCCAGGTATATTACCAACTGAACCTTTATTCTTTACCGTTGAAATACACAAAAGAACATCGATGGATTCGCACAGATTGTCAGATATCGGTCATCCTGTGGGGTTATCATAAGTCCATGAACTTGTCCAACCCCCTTTGTGAACTTGCCTGTCTTACTGCAGCGATTAACCCAGCGGTGAATAACTGACGGAGAGACATTGAGATCCACAGCAACACGACAAAAAGTCCATCCTTCCTGGATCAAAGTGACGGCCCTTGATACTTGAACCTCGTTAAGATGTCTGATGGTATGTACTGGTTTACGTACAACGTGCTCATATGACCGCAGTATTCTGTGTACCTCACAACGACACACGGACTCACCGCTATTCACTTTGTTTTGAGGGGTTACCTGACAATTTAATACATGGTTACGCCTACAGATGGAGTATAACGTCGATTTGACATACCCTAAGTAGCAACGGTCTTATGGTATGCTGTACGACGATTGGAACCCCATCTACCACATTAACGTTCACATACCAGACGTTACAAAACATGTTCCCCTAATTTTTTTGAACTGTGTATTTTCATTCCATGGAATTGCTTGTTGTACTCTTGTTGTTGTTGTTGTAGTAGTAGTTGTTGGTTAATTATGTTCTAACTTTATTATCACACTATTGTAAGTTATCATTGCCACCGGGATATTTCCCAATTACGATGTATTTGTTAATAATAATAATACTAATAATAATAATAATACTTACCTGATGAGATATATCTATTCCATGATCACTGAGATGTATTTCACAGATGCCTTCATATATCTAGTCACATTTATACTGGGCTTAACTGCCTTGTTACTCCATTGTATATACTTGGAAAGGTTGTGACTTCCCCTCTCGGAGAACAATCATCAAATGAGAAATGCAACCAAGCAAGCAAAGGGCGCCAATCTTTAAGTTGAGGACTTAAAGATAAAATTTATAATCAAGCTTGGACAGACTCTTATCACAGGGGTGAGGTGATAGTGCACTAATCATTAAGCAGGAGAATTAGAAATTAAAAGGCTAATTAAGGCAAATTGATTAAAGTAAACTAGAAAAATACTATTTATTATATTTAATATAAATGACGACGGTTTAACGAGAACTGAATTTAAAATAGAAAATGAATTTAACAAAAAATTGAATGACTCTCCTTCGCGAAAACTTGCAATATCTTTAACTCGCTTGCTCACCATGTCGTCTTGTTCTGCTGGTCCTTGGAAAGCTTCCATCCTTGTAGCGGGAACATCAACGGTCGTCTTGGGTATCTCTTCATCTGCAGCTCAGTACCATTCCTGCCTTACAAATTGCACCCACCACTAATTGGAAGATGACTTCAAAACTAACACTCCCTATTATGCTTTATCCCATAGATTGGAGATAAGCCCTATGTCACAGTTAGAAGAACCACCTTGGGTTATATGGAGAGGATACTCAATTAAGAATCCTTCCAACTTTACTGATAATGTTCTCTGAAGTTTCATTTCTATCTAGATTAAAACTATCTATTGACTTAGACTGGTTCAAACCGGTCTTGTAGCCGTGCTGTACGTACTTCCTCATGAGAGTGGCTATACACCCCTCATTCAGAATTTCTAAGTATCGAGACGCAGAATCAAGTAGAAAATCAAGTAGAAGCCTCGTAGAAGATCGTAGAATAATGTAGAGAGACTCGCAGAAGCGAATAAGACGTTGTAGAGAGACCCTCCAGGAGCTCCAACACGCCCTCTTATAACCTTCTCTCGCGCTAATTACAGGCCGCTACACTTGGTCCAATCAGATGACACTTCTCTCCCCACTCTAGATTTTAGAGTAGATGGGTCCCACACAAGATATCAACTGTTCTTCTATTCGTCCTTTCAATCAGTATCCATGGCAACATGACGCTCCTTTGAAAATATAGGCGGTGAACAGTTCGAATCATTCTGGTCGAAATACGGTAGCTTACGTTAGGACGCGTGAACACGTGCTCGCTTTTCCCAGAACTTGGTGTCTAAATTTGCCCTTCCTTCCTCCTCGGTGATGTGGCAAGATAACTGAAATCTACTGCAAGTTAATTTTAACCAACTGTCGCAAGAATCTAAGTGAATATTAGGATATTCAGCCTCGTTTATAAGTCGTAGTTACAAAGTAATGAAATGATAGTGAGCAAATGATTAAACATGAATTATAATACAATTACATACCAAATAAATATCATGACGTTAAATTCCTGAATTAATTACACATAATAAAATTAACATAATTACACTGTAACGTCTGGAACGTTACAAGGTAAACATCTCTCTAATAAATTTCCAATTCGTAATTCTGTTCAGTATTGGGCGAATCTTAAGAAGGAATTATTGATAATGATGAGGTAGTTGGTTCAACCGACTCCTGTATGTTGCTGAGGACGAATGCGAATGATACCCGGTGGCCACATTAAATGTGCATGTATATAAACGAAAAGACTACTAAAGAACATTTGCGTAAGTGAAAGTGACAATGGAAGTTATAATTAATAAATAAAACTATGATAAAATTTCAACTTGGTTTATTTCCAATTACAGTACACCATAGACGTGTCACGTGAATAACTCTAGCAGCTATTTCTAGTAGAGCCTATCACGCCCTTCCATTTCTTTATGACAGTCCGTTACAGAATCTTCTTCAAGACATTGTAAGTTGAAATACAATTCTTTCCTTAAGGATACAAAATAGACACCGTTAAAACAAAAACGTGGTAGTATTAGTGTATTATGAGCTTAACATTAACAGGTAGGTGCTATTTAACTGTGGCACATTCTTAAGCGAATGTCAGCAGCGTTTGCTCCCAACATTTGTCGCATGCCAGCGTCTAATTAACAAACTCGGCAGTATAATTTGCTAAGATGCTCACGTGATCTTAAGCTTACGACGTAGAAACCTCCCTCGATTTTCTTACACACATGAGAAATGTGTTCTCATTTATCATTTATACAATCACTCCTTTCACCTGCATTCGTAATAGAGCAATTATTATCGCATGACCTTAAGACCCAGTGATGGTGGTTTCATGCACCCTCCCAAGCAAGAATGAACTTTCTTGGCAAACTCTTGAAGAAGCGACTATTTACAAAAATTTATAATCGGCAAACATAACTCTAATTACAGAAACTTGCTTCAAATTATACTTTGCTTTTGAAGCAGTCCCCTACTGGTTCGTATAATGTTTGTTTCTCATAGTTGACATTTTGTTGTTGTAAACTAACTCAAAATGAACAGTCGCTTCACTTACCATATTGTTCCATTTTCCTTAAACACTAAATAAAATGTAAGAACTATTTCATTATATCTGAATTAGTTTTACTTCTACGTCCAATCAACCTCAAATGAAAAATACAGTTTCTCGTACGTTTTTAATCAGTTCTGCTTGTTTATGTTTCGAAAATATAGTTCTGATTCATTCCTTTCTTTGGAATGACGAACTGAATTCTATAAATCTCATACTAGAATCCTTGGAGTCTGTTAAGAAACAAAATAGAAATATCTCTATTTCATGTTTTCATGATCAGAGAACTCCTTAATTGCAGCGTGAGCACTGAAATATTTCATATTTCATTTTTTTTACAGTTTTGGTTTTCATGTCGCACCCACTCAGATAGGTCTTATGGCGACGATGGGATAAGAAAGGGCAAGGAGAGGGGAAGGAAGTTACCGTGGCCTTAATTAACATACAGCCCCGACATTTGCGTGGTGTGGAAATGGGAAATCACGGAAAACCATCTTCAGGGCTGCCGACAATGGGGATCGAACCCACCATCTCCCGAATGCAATCTCACAGCTGCGCGCCCCTAACCGCACGATCTATTAGTTCAGTGACAGTCGCATAAAAGGTATAAATAGCCATCTTCAGAAACCACGCCCTACAGACCTTAAGAACCACCTGGAGCTGCCCTCTTTTCATTTAAATATTACAAAACTTTACTGCAATAAAATCTATTGGTTAAGGTACTCGTTGTTCTTACGGCAGCCTGCAATATAAAATCTTGTTTACTCCTTCTTCTATTGTCTCTTGGTGGATTGCCTCCTTTTCTGTTTTAGGAAGACATCATCATCTCCTCCTCCTCCTCCTTGTTCTTCTTCTTCTTAATCCGTATACCATCCAGGGCTGTTTTTTTCCTCGAACTCAGCGAGGGATCCCACCCCTACCGCCTCAAGGGCAGTGTCCTGGAGCGTAAGACTTCGGGTCGGGGATACAACTGGGGAAGAGGACCAGAACCTTGCCGGGACGGCCGCACCTGTTATGCTGAACAGGGGCATTCTGGGGGATGGGAAGATTGAAAGGGATAGACTAGGAAGACGGAAGGAAGCGGATGTGACCTTAAGTTAGGTAACATCCTGGCATTTGCCTGGAGGAGAATTGGGAAACCACTTCGAGGATGGCTGAAGTGGGAATCAAACCCTCCTCTACTCAGTTGACCTCCAGGTGGACCCCGTACCAGTCCTCGTACCACTTTTCAAATTTCGTTGCAGAGCCGAGAATCGAAACCGGGCCTCTGGGGGTGGCAGATTATCACACAAAGGCGGACTAGGAAAATGTCTAAATAAAATATTCACGTTTTAAATAGGCTATTAACTCTAAATATTAACCTGGTTGTAATAATACTCCCCCCGTGGTGTAGGGGTAACGTGCCTGCCTCTTACCCGGAGGCCCCGGGTTCGATTCCCGGCCAGGTCCGGGATTTTTACCTGGACCCGAGGGCTGGTTCGAGGTCCACTCAGCCTTCGTGATTAGAATTGAGGAGCTATCTGACGGTGAGATAGCGGCCCCGGTCTGGAAAGCCAAGAATAACGGCCGAGAGGATTCGTCGTGCTGACCACATGACACCTCGTAATCTGCAGGCCTTCGGGCTGAGCAGCGGTCGCTTGGTAGGCCAAGGCCCTTCAAGGGCTGTAGTGCCATGGGGTTTGGTTTGGTTTGTAATAATACTCCGAACCGGTACCATATCAGATTAGCCGGAGCTAGGTTCTCACTATACATGAATCACTTAGACTGAGCCACTAAGGATATTGTCTAGGGTGAATTTATACTTTAAATAAGGATTTGCCAACGGTGAGTGCAGAAACCAGAGCTTGGAAGGGCAGAGTGAGGAAAAACGAAAGTCACTCACTCATAGATTCAGTTTCTGTTTGTTTTTGTGTCCAGTGATAATGTCTGTGATCAAACGGCGAGAACTCTTCTACAGTTTGTTTTTGAGATCACTTACTGCTTGAACTATTCTAGCACATCAAATATTAAAAATTACTGAATTTCTAGTGACATCACTAGAGTGCTCTGTGCGAAACAGATCTGATAGCCTATGGATTATGAAAGAAAGGAACCATTATTTTCACTTTATTGTTTTTCCAAAATGAGTTTGATAACGACATTTTTATTATTCCATAAATCCTTTATTATGCTCTAATTCGTAACACGAAGACAACTGTGACACTTTTATAACCTCTCCAGACGAGATACGGCACGAACGGAAAATACAAAACGGACTGGAAAAAATGTCTTATCATAAAGCTGCCAAGAATCCAGAGACGCCTCGCCAGCTGTTATAATTACAGAAGGTTCTGCCCAGTGAAATTACAAGAAGAGTAATTAAAAACTATATTCTGAGGAGGAATATATGATATGTGCTTTCAGCAAATTCCCCATGTATAGTGCTACGACTCTATCGATGCTACTCTAACAGTGAGACATGCCCCACAGTGGGACATACCGTAGCCTATCTCCCTTCCCAAATAACACCTTTGAGACAAAATGTCTTCTCACAACTTGAGTAAGCAAACCTATGCGGAGATACGCAAAATACATACTGAGAATTTTCCCATTTTACAGTTCTGTTCGGACAGTATTGTTAATCACGAGTCACCGAGCTCGGTAGCTGCAGTCGCTGAAGTACGGCCAGTATTCAGCTTTCGGGAGATAGTGGGGTTCGAACCCCACTGTTGGAAGGCTGAAGATAGCTTTCCGTGATTCCCTATTTTCATGCTTAATTAAGGCCACGACCGCTTCTTTCCCACTTCTAGTCCATTTCTGTCCCATCGTTGTCGTAAGACCTATGTGTGCCGGTGCGACGTAAAGCTCTTGTAAAAATAATCACGAGCCATTTTGTGTATCTTTGGATCGACAGTCAGTGTCACAGAGGATTCAGAGAAATACATTAATAGAAATTTCACTCTAGTACGAGTTGCTATGAAAAATCTAACGAAAATCTGGCAAAACTAAGCAATAAAAATCAGCACGAAGGTACACCAGGTTGAAACCCTTGTGTTTTCCGTATTCTCACATGGTTGTGAAACTTGGACAGTTTATTTATTTATTTATTTATTTATTTATTTATTTATTTATTTATTTATTTATTTATTTATTTATTTATTTATTTATTTATTTATTTATTTATTTATTTATTTATTTATTTATTTATTTATTTATTTATTTATTTATTTATTTATTTATTTATTTATTTATTTATTTATTTATTTATTTATTTATTTATTTATTTATTTATTTATTTATTTATTTATTTATTTATTTATTTATTTATTTATTTATTTATTTATTTATTTATTTATTTATTTATTTATTTATTTATTTATTTATTTATTTATTTATTTATTTATTTATTTATTTATTTATTTATTTATTTATTATTTATTTATTTATTTATTTATTTATTTATTTATTTATTTATTTATTTATTTATTTATTTATTTATTTATTTATTTATTTATTTATTTATTTATTTATTTATTTATTTATTTATTTATTTATTTATTTATTTATTTATTTATTTATTTATTTATTTATTTATTTATTTATTTATTTATTTATTTATTTATTTATTTATTTATTTATTTATTTATTTATTTATTTATTTATTTATTTATTTATTTATTTATTTATTTATTTATTTATTTATTTATTTATTTATTTATTTATTTATTTATTTATTTATTTATTTATTTATTTATTTATTTATTTATTTATTTATTTATTTATTTATTTATTTATTTATTTATTTATTTATTTATTTATTTATTTATTTATTTATTTATTTATTTATTTATTTATTTATTTATTTATTTATTTATTTATTTATTTATTTATTTATTTATTTATTTATTTATTTATTATTTATTTATTTATTTATTTATTTATTTATTTATTTATTTATTTATTTATTTATTTATTTATTTATTTATTTATTTATTTATTTATTTATTTATTTATTTATTTATTTATTTATTTATTTATTTATTTATTTATTTATTTATTTATTTATTTATTTATTTATTTATTTATTTATTTATTTATTTATTTATTTATTTATTTATTTATTTATTTATTTATTTATTTATTTATTTATTTATTTAACTTATGGAAAATACATGGACAATAAAACTTATGAAATTTGCTATATATGCTGTATATAAAACAGAGGTGGAACATATCAGATATATGTCATTTAGCCAACAAATTGAGTTAATCGGGACGTCTATTAATTCCGTCTGAGGTCCTTTGACGAAGACTACTGGCAGGGAGTGCACTGATGCCTTTGAAATGCGGTGTTGGCGTACTATACAGCTCATGCTTTGAAGCACTGCAAGAATCAATGCGGCCATCATAGAGGAACTGAAGATCCATAAAAGTCTTCCTTTCCGAATCGACCAAATAATTTTCCAGTTCTTTGACAATACTGTGAGGTGTGAAGAAGATATTTTTGTGAAATCCATAATGGAAGAGGAAGTAGAGGGTAGGAGAACACAGGAAAGGCCTGCCAACAGACTGATAGGACAGGTAACATCAAAACGTGCCTTGAGGAGATCTAAGAATCCTCCACAATGGTGGCGCTCTGTCAATGTGGTCACCAAGTTCATGAGCTCGACGAATAATAACATATCATGCACTCCATCCGCCCATCACAATATTCGATGTTCATTCGGTCCCTTTCAGATGACTTGTAGAGTGTCTGCTTTAGCTAACAGCCACTGTAGTCGAAACTGATCTTCGTTCATTTCGTTCTGAATCAGCGTAACACAAAGTAATTTTATTTTTCCATAAGAAACAAGATTCACTGTAGAAACACCGGTTAAACAACTTTGTCTCCATGTCATTTAGTTCTCTCTGTTTTATAATCGGCCAACATTCGATACCATAGAGTGCGACAGGATGGGCGGCAGTAGGATAGATTTTCGATTTTAAATGGCCTTTCATCCGGTAGCCCTAGTCACAAGTGACACTTGTGCATTTAAGGAATTTACAGCAATTAAAATATAAGTTATTCGCTTAGTCGGGATCATACTAACGGTATAAGTTTACTAGGCTAGTAAACGTCACGGGAGGGAGACTCTTCCACAGATTAGCTTGTAATTTCAATCGGATGTAGTTAACGTCAGGGTTCTAGAACTTCATTAGACCAGCATGCAACTATACAAATTGTACAGCTTCGTACGAAGTCGTTTAATTTTTATTTACAACTGAATTAATTAATTCTCTTTTATTAGAGTCACATTTATTTTAGGAGAACCGGTAATTTGCCATTCTTTTTTTTCTTTAATTTCATCAGTTGCCAAATTTTAAATCGTTTCACAATTTTAATTTCAGCGCTTTCACGGCTGTTGGACCATTTGGCTTTCAAATGAATGCGATCATAGAAATGAGTGTATTTAATAGCTACTTACAATTTTAATTACAAAAGATTCATCTTACAATTTTAATTACAAAAGATTCATAGCCTAAACCCCTTCCCCCATCTCTCTCTCCATACTGTTCTCTCTTTTTACTCCAGCACATTAAAAAACAAATAGCAATTACACATTCATATTGCCCATTAAAGACGGTGCAGAATGGCTTGACTTCGCACCCGGCAGAACGTCGTATAGTTACAGTGTGGTCATGTCATCACAGGCGGTAAAATATAGCCTATGTATAGAATGAACTCTAACTCCACCGAAAAAGTTTCAGAGGTTGTTCAAGGACACATTCTGAGTATATTTGTTCCGAGACCCGTGGTCCCCCGTGGCTTGTTCGTCTGGTTTGTTGCCCCAGTTAGTATCTGTATTGCACTGAAAATAATAATGATGTTATTTGTTTCACATCCGTCCTAAGTGTGACGCAAGTGCGATAAACGGATATAACTTGAAAACAATATTCACTCAGTCATGGGTAAATAATACAAGAACGAGCTCGAATTCTTATTAAAATCATTTTACGATTATTATTATTATTATTATTATTATTATTATTATTATTATTATTATTATTATTATTATTATTATTATTATTATTATTATTATTATTATTATTATTATTATTATTATTATTACTTGTATGTATGGCTATGAAGTGATATGCATCCATTTAGTATTAGTAGGGTCTATTATTATTATTCACGTAGTCGAATGATCGTATTGTATGTGAGGTTATGTCATGAAACATGTGTTGTGCATAAACATTTATATCAGTTCAATTAATGTAAGAACCTGTATATAATCCATTCTTACCAGTATATATAATTTGAAATCCATAATTGTGAAACACACTGGAACTTTCAGAATGGTAATAGTTGACGAGAACGATGGAGAATATTCTGTACATTATAATCTACGTATTAGGCACGCTAGAATTTTCACGAAGGTAGATTTTTTTTTTTTTTTTTTGGTAATGTAGCTTTCTAGAAGCCTGGCCAGGCACATATATAAGGAGATGGTCTTGATGGGAACGACGAGTTATTGGTTGATGAGTTATTGGTAGACGAGTTATTGGTTGGAGACTTATTGTTCTGTAGAGTTATGGTGTAGCAAGAATATTTATGTCATATGATATGCAATAGTTGCAGTCTCCATATTTAAGTGACATGCAGTTGTTTTTAAAATTGCGACTTTGTGATGTGAGTGTTTTGTTTGTGACAGCAGTGTTTAAGGTTATGTGTGTGTTAATTTGTAAATAGATGTGAATAAAATGATTCTGTACAAACTGACAGCATCGCGTGTGCGACTTTCCGAATACGTTAAATGTTAGTTATTAACATACGCCGGGGTGTTGGAACTGTGTCCCGCCGGAGTTCCTTAACATACCGGAAGCCAACGACGCGGAGTTGTTAACTTTAAAACACCTTTTAAAGGCATATTGCAGGATTGTACACTGTTGTGAAGGTATTTTCACAGAAACAAGGTGTACATTATTAATATGTAACAAGCCACCGGAGACCACGAGTTCATTATACAAATATTCTCAGGAGGTAACCTTGAACAACTTCCGAAAGTTTGTCGGTTGAGTTCGGGTTCACCCTGTGTATTACCTTCTCTCATAGAAACATTTTATTATTATTATTATTATTATTATTGGGGTTGTAATTTTCAACATGAAAAATACAAGGTGCCAGGTAGGGCATTCAACCTTAAACCTTAGACCAAAAACGGAAATACCCAGGATGAGCTAAAAAATTGTTAGTTGATATCTACATAAATTTAAGAAACGAGATTTCCACTTCAGGAGGTGCACATGGCGATTACGTTCACTCAGCCTACACTAAAAGTGAGTACCAGATTAATTCCTAGGGGCCAAAGGCGGCTGGGCGTACGGCTAACCACTCTACTCCACCAAGTGCCGATGTTAACTTACGGATGGTGAAAGCCTTTACCTTCCACCCTTTCAAGAGCCTTCATGGCCTGTACGAAGATGACTTGCCATTACTTGATATCTATATACTTTCTGAATAATAACCTGATACTTTCTCCTTCTTTTTTAATTTATTGAGGATCAGCAACAGCATAATGCCGAATTACAAATATCCGGAAAGAGCAATTAATGGCCACTGATATGTTCGTAATATTAATTGTAGTCGTTTTAATGAGCATTTGCGTATTACAGCATCGGAGGAAAACGACTGGGTGCAATTTTATGAAATTTCGTACTAAAGGTTACCGGTCATTATGATTAGCGGAGATGAGCGGAAAGTTTGAACCCAAACTGAACAAAGAGTTGCCAGTATTTCCCTTAATATAGATGTACTGAAATGATGTGTAATATTAAGTTTATTTCTTCCCAATGACACTACAGCATTGATGGGCTTTGGCCTACCAAATGATCGTTACTCAGCCTAAATACCTGCAGATTACAAGGTGGCGCGCGGTCAACGTAACAGATCCATTGAGCCAGTATACTTGGCTTTCCCTACCGGAGCCGCTATTTCACCAAGAGAGAGCTCCTGAATTGTTTCTGCTTAGGCTGAGTGGATCTCGAAGCAGCCCTCAGATCCAGGTAAAAGCCACTGATCTGGCCGTGAATCGAACCCGAATTCTCCGGTTAAGAGGTAGACTCACTAGACCGCGTGGCTAGCTTATTAAGTCTATGAAAATCCACAGCCTGTTCCAGTCTTTCGACCGGGTCAGGAATGGAATGAGTGAAACCCCAATCTAGCGGTGAGAATAGGAATTGTGTCGGCTGCCGAAGTCTGTCGCACTCCTCTGGAGCAATGATTAATGAATGATGAAATTAAATGCTATTGGAGAGTGTTGCTGTAATGAAATATGACAGGGAAAACCGGAGTACCCAGAAAAACCCGCCTCGCCTCCGCTTTATCCAGCACAAATGTCACATGGAGTGACCGGGATTTGAACCACGTAACCCAGCGTTAGAGGACAGCGCGCTGCCGCCTGAGCCACGGAGGCTCTCTTTAAGTCTATATTAAATTATATTTTTCTATAATCTATCTCCTGCACATTTGATCACGCGACAAACAATGAAACATCGTCTTAGTGCTGGTTGTGACCTACGGGAAGGAGGGAAGGAGGGGGAGGAGTAAGGCGCGGCACACGTGCCCCCCTGTGTGGGCAGCAGTAATTCTAATAATAATAATAATAATAATAATAATAATAATAATAATAATAATAATAATAATAATAATAATAATAAACCAAACTCCATGGCGCACGAGCCACGAAGGGCCTTAGCCTACCAAGCGTCTGCTGCCTAGCCCAAAGGCCTGCAGATTATGACGTATCGTGTCGTCAGCACAACGGATCATCTAGGCCGTTATTCTTGGCTTTCAAGACCAGGGCCGCTATCTCAGCGTCAGATAGCTCATCAGTTTTGTAGTGGACCTTGAACTAGCCTTCAGATATAGGTAAAAATCCCTGACCTGGCCGGGAATTGAAACCGGGACCTCCGAGTAAGAGGCAGGTACGCTACCCTTACACCACAAAGCCGGCTTGCGAGTCCGGTAAAAAAGTATTCATTTGAACATATGAAACGAATACAAGAGGAAAGCTGGTTGAATGAAGGTAGCAGGAGACGACGTTCACTACCGCATGTCTGATGAAACTTCCATATGGCGTCATCAGCGACAACTTTATTTGTGGAAGAAACTTGTTTCCCTTATGCCACTCAATCATCTAGGACGCAATAAATGTATTGGACGAAGAACTGTACTCTCACTTTGAGAAAACGAGAAGAGCTAAACGAAGTGTGAGTGATGAAGACTTATGACAGCAATTTCACGAGTACTTGGTACCGAAAATACGAGTACGAATTATATAAATCACATTCAAGAGAAAACGTACAATGGAGAGCAGGAAAATTACGGTCTGTATGTCTCTTCCAAGCTCACAATGTGTAATAAAGGGAGTACAACTTTGGAGAATTTTTCTTGAATCTTGCAGGGAGCGATTTATTTACTACACTCCCTTCTCGGTTTACAATACAGACTGAAGTGAATCTGAATGCGATAAGTGATCAAAACGGACTCTGCCACTTTTAGAGGGAAAACACTCTTGGACATAAGGCGAATTAGTTACTGGGATTTCATAATCTTACGTAATAATTTCTACAATCTGCGTGGTCGATTTGTATTTCCCAAACTGTTTACTGTGTTTCGGGAACAAAGAAGGACGTTGGATCCAATCGTTTGTGGAAGATAACCTAAAGCTGATAACATCATTTTTTTTTACTGCCACAAAATCAAGAAAAATGTGGAAATGTCGAATGGAAGATATTTGTGTTCTACTTTCCGATTCCTTGACTACATACAGTGATACGACTTTTCTCGAAAATATTCATCCAGGCAAACTGACAGAGTTGCTCTAGATTCCTCCTGGTTCTAGAGAAAGAATTCAACCACTGGATAAGTTTTCTTCCGTCAGTGGAGAGTTCCACATCGCCGCCTAACAGAAATGATTTCGTCAGATGGGAATATCAATTAAAAGATTTTTCACAGAGAGAGCATCCTGAAATTACAATCGTCAATTAACTTTTATCCCCGAAGTTCTGGACCATGAGCAAATATTACTGATCTTCTAGAAGATATACAACAAACCAATCTCTCGAATTTGTAGTGTGTGTAAAATATTGCCTTGAAACGAAGGAAAAACAGTGTGGCAATGAAATGATTATAGGTTAAAGCTCCCTAATTTGAATAATTTCAATATTTTAATCATTCTTTTGAAAATTAATATGCTAATCTTTCTGACGAAAATGATGCATGATAATTGTATGTTTTGGCTACATTACCCAATTTATGAAACAAAAATGTGTAACTAAGGAGGTAATGCCACGATCCGATTTAGCCCTCCAATTTTAACAAGGTAAATTTTAATGTCCGGCTCGTTAGCTGAACGGTCAGCGTGCTGGCCTTCGGTTCAAAAGGTCCCGGGTTCGATTGCCGGCCGGGTCGGGGATTTTAACCTTAATTTGTTAATTACAAAGGCACGGGGGCTGGGTGTATGTGTTGTCTTCATCATCATTTCATCCTCATCACGACGCGCAGGTCGCCTACGGGAGTCAAATAGAAAGACCTGCACCTGGCGAGCCGAACCTGTCCTGGGATATCCCGGCACTAAAAGCCATACGACATTTCATTTCAATGGGGAGTTGGATTGGTTGTGATTAGTTCAATATGAATTTGTGTTTTTAACGTGCAGTTAACATCCGTCACTTTTGTTTTTCGTTTGCTACTAACCGGAACCATAAGGTTTTTACGAGACATGTGTATTTATGCCGCGTCGGGTCATCCTGGTAAGTGCATTCGAACACCGCGCTCTTTCCACTTGAAGCAAGGATGTCCAACAGCAGAGCATACCGAGTTGCCGAAGCAAAATTCCTTCTTCGATTTTGATGCCTTGCAGTTTAAAGTAACAGCTAATTCATTTCAATATGATCTCCTTTGTATCGCCGCTTCTAGCCCAGGAATTTCAATGTAGGTTTTGGCATGAAAAGAGTGATAATTCCGTACTTTTTCAAGGAATTGCGACTGGAAGAATAAGAAATGTACAATGTTTCTATAAAGCTAATATTAACGAAGAAATTTGACGTTTCCAGTCTTGCCTCCCTTAATAGTGTCACGACACTGATTCCTATAACAAGCAAATATTATATGACCTAGCGTACATCCCGGCTACCCCTCAACTCAAATACCGTACCGATTCTTGGAAAATTCTGTTGAGCGGTTTTTCCGTGATGGGGATACAAACTAATTAGCCAACAAACAAACAAACTAACTGACAAAATTTCAAATGAACCTACCTTTAATTTTTGTAATTTTCTTCAAAGTTCTCGTTTTTCCTCACCTAGGTTCAATATGGCCTTAAATTATGATAAATACATGGACCACTATGGAAATATTCTGCACGTCGTAAATTAATTCAGTATTAAATAAAAGATCTTTTAAATTCACTTTTAAATTCATGCTGAATCTTTCTCTACGTATTTTACTCATCGACAGTTGATTTAGGTTACCATTACTCTTAACACTCCTCTCCAAGTAGATATTTAATGTGAATATTTTCCTTTGTTTTATATTCATATCTGCGACGACATCACTTCTCAAATATCTGCTGCTTTCATCTTTGAGTCTCCCTTTGACACACACCAATTCCACCCTTGTCTCCTCTGTTCTACTCTACGCTAAGGGCTCTTTGTCCTTAACAAAGTTCACAAACGTGTTCTTTTTCAAAATTAACTCACGGAAAATTAAATAACTACATTCTCTGTCAGGTGAGGGTAGTTGTTTGCCTACCTGAAGACAAACGGAACAGTTAGGAAAACCTCCCGGTCTCATAATCAAGGTAACAGGAAGAATATTATTCAGCAAACCAGTGAAAACCCAATCAGTAGTGCGTAAAAAGCGGTAGATATTCTGGATCAATTGAGGAAGGAATAAGTAATAAGAAGATTTCTCCCTTAAAGGTATTCAAACATAACGTGTCTGGCGTTAATGGATAGGTGAAAAAAATCCCTCAAAGTAAAGCAATACCTGGAAAAGGCAAGGATATGTAAATGCAGTCTCTAACACATGAAAGAAAGCAAAAGGAAACTATTGAACTCTTCATTTCGCTACTACTCTACCTTATCAGTAACACCTAGCATTTCTACGATATCTGAAGTCTAAACAAGTAGGGTGACTCTCAGTCTACCACGGATTTGTTTGCTAGCCGTGTTAACCGCAAGCAATTACTTTAGTGTGATTCTTGCATCTAAATCTGGTCATAAGTCGACGTTAACAGTTAATAACAGAGATACTGTATCATCACGTGGAAGAATTTGTTTGTTTCTTATTAACAGTATAATTGATGAGATGATGATACATCGGTAATATCTGATAACACTTTTGGGTACTGGGCGAGTTGGCCGCGCTGTTAGGGCGCGCAACTGTGAGCTTGCATGCGGAAGACTGTGGGTTCGAACCCCACTGTCTGCAATCCTGAAGATGGATTTCCGTGGTTTCATATTTTCATACCAGGAAAATGGTGGGGCACGGCCACTTCCTTCCCACTTCTAGGCCTTTCCTATCCCATCGTCGCCACAAGACCTATCTGTGTCAGTGCGAGGTAAAGCAAATTCTAAAAAGAATAAAACCACGTTTGATTACCCGTGGCGATTCTAAGACAAAGGGTTGAATGCGGGGCAGCTCTAGGAATTTCAACACACATTCTTCTCCTTTAAGTTACTATCACGGCACTCAGACACTACAGTTAGATGTAAGAGTTTAAGAGTAACCCAACTGTCGTTTCCTACAAAACGCCGTTTACAGGTCGAAATATTGCATTTCTAAGGTATTTTCTTTTTTGCTAGTGGCTTTAACGTCGCACCGACTCAGATAGGTCTTATGGTGACGATGGGATAGGAAAGGCCTAGGAGTTGGAAGGAAATGGACGTGACCTTAATATGCATGGTGTTAAAATGAGAAACCACGGAAAACCATCTTCAGGGCTGCCGACAGTGGGATTCGAACCCACCATCTCTCGGATGCGAGCTCACAGCCGCGCGCCCCTAATCAATGTATGTTTTACTACACAAAATAATTATACAGGGTGGTTGGAAACAACGTGAACCGAATATATGAGCGTTACGGCGTTGGTCATACTAATAAGAAATTTGAAGAAATTACGTCTATATCCCGCGCCGTTGTAATGAATTTAGCCAATCAGATCTCATCGCTGGCGAATTCAAATGGGCTTTACGAGGCGGTGTTGCTAAATTTGCACGTGAGTTGGTCGGGCTTGAGAGTTATGCCGAGAAATTAGCATCAAACACTAACACACCGTGGGTTTCAGCCGGTGCTATTGTAGAGCACCTGCTATGGGCCGAGCCTATCAGCAGGGAGGACCTTGTTCAAGTTTCTCCCCTGGAGAAGTTTATTTTTTCTTTTGGCGCTCTCAAGCCTGTCATAAGTAACGTGCAGGTGTAGCAACACCGCCTCGCAAAGCCAATGTGAAGTCGCCCGCGAAGCGATCTGATTGGCTAACTTCAGCAGCTGAATAAATAACAACAGCACGAGATATCGACGTAATTTTTACAAATTACCTATCAGTATGATCAACGCCTTAAAGCTTATATACGCGGTTCACATTGTTTCCTACCGTCCTGTATCACCTTTAATCCAGTAAAGAGAATATTATCCCCAATACATCCAAATACGTATATATTTATAAATGTTCCACGTAGTACGTGACGTGCTATCTTCCACTGTGCTATTTTTTGTTACTCATGTTTCACACGTGGTTTTCATTATAATTTAAAACTATTGAAGATACTTGCTGAGATTTTGCATAGTACTGTATTTGATTTAGGCCTATAATGCGCATGGTATAACATATTTTCTTTGGCATAAGTACTTAATTAAAGTGATCAGATACTGTAATTAATAGTGCCCCATCTTCATTTAAATACAATACATTACACTACAAACCACCTTAAAAATACATACCTCCCTCCATATAGGCTAGGCGTCAAGAAAGGTATCTCGCCGTAAAACTGAGCTAAATCCATACAAAGTGCAGACTCCAGATAATTCGATAAAGGCCAGAAAGAAGAATGTGGAGTAATTAATGATGCAAATATTGCACAAATCATGTGAAATCATCTTTGGCTGTACCTGTGTTCGGAAGGAGTATTAGAAATTCTAAGGGATTCTATTTGTAACTGATTTTTCTGTATTGAATATACCTTCCTCTTTAGTCTGATAAAATAAAGTTAATTAAATCACTTCATAAAAATAATGATTTATATATTCTCTGAATTGTTGAATTTATAGAGCAAATCCCATTAGCTCTAAAGGTTAATATGCTAATTTGAATTTTAAAATTTACAGCTAATTACTATGCTTTTTAAAATCTGAAAATTAATTCATGAATGGCAATGATTGAACTGTACGTTACAGGTCGCCCATGGACGTAAACTCGTAAAAGCTGGACCAGACCGCCGCAGAAGCCGCAGTGGATTATTATTATTATTATTATTATTATTATTATTATTAGTATTATTATTATTATTATTATTATTATTATTATTATTATTATTATTATTTGCAGTGCCTTTTGTAACTGTCCTGTAAAATTTTCGACGGAATTAAAGTTATTTAAAGGGTTCCAGAATGGTGGATCCGTGGAAAAAAGGCCAATTTCCCTACAGCCCATTTGGAATTTTGTACCAAAAAATACAGGTCTATGGTACTCATTTATGTCCGTTGCCAAAGTGTGCATGTTAACACGATCTCCAGGTCTTTTCAGTGTCCATTATGTGTAATATGATTTTAATTCAGCCTATTGTAGTGGCGCCAGAAAAATTAGCAACCTGCGCTTTGCAGATGACACTTCTCTTATAGCTGGAAGTGAAGAGGAACTTACTGACCTGTTTACAAGAGTGAATAATATTAGCCCTCCCTACGGTCTATAGATAAACATGAAAAATACTAAACTAATGGTATCAGTAGTTGATCGGCAGGGTCATATCCAACTTACAGGATGTCTAAAGGACCTGAAGATAGTAAAAGAATTTGTATAACTTGTGTCTGTCGCCAATGACACGGGAAGCTGTGAAAAAAATGTCGAAAGACGTATTGTTGTAGGTCGTACTGCAATGGTTAAACTCACTAAGAGCTGACAGAACGGGGCAATATCAAAATATACGAAGATACGCTTGTTAAAATCACTAGTGTTCTCAGTCTTTTTGTATGGCTGTGAAAACTGGACCGTGAAAGCTAGAAATAAAAATCGAATTGATGCCTTTGAGATATGGTGTTGGTGGAGAAGGCTGCGTGTACCCTGTACCGAAAAAAACGAATGTTTCCATTCAGAACGACTTGACCGCCAAGAAACGTCTGTTTTCCCGTGTGAGTGAGTGTAACCTCCAGTTCCTTAGCCATATTTTCAGAAGAGAAGGAGAGAACTTGGAAAAGACCATTTTGCAAGGTATATAATTATAATTTCGTGTGGCTATTTCTAGCCGAGTGCAGCCCGTGTACGGCAGACCCTCCGATGAGGGTGGGCGGTATCTGCCATGTGTAGGTAACTGTGTGTTATTGTGGTGGAGGATAGTGTTATGTGTGGTGTGTGAGTTGCAGGGATGTTGGGGACAGCACAAACACCCAGTCCCCGGGCCATTAGAATTAACCAATGATGGTTAAAATCCCCGACCCGGCAGGGAATCGAACCCGGGACCCTCTGAACCGAAGGCCAGTACGCTGACCATTCAGCGAACGAGTCGGACATTTTGCAAGGTAAACTTGAAGGACGTAGACCATGAGAAAGAACAGCAAGTAGATGGTTAGATCAGGCGAAGAAAATCACTGGCCTACCTCTGCAGATCATGTTAAGGAAAGCAAAAATCCGCTCTGGATGGAAACATCTTGTCAACACAGAAATGATAGAGTTAGGAAGTCTCGACGCTCTGTAATGAGCAACACGACTAATGATGATGATGATGATGATGATTGTATTGTATGATGTAAGAAAAAATTGGTTTTTCAACATCCCATAAAAAGTCGTAGCCTATACTTTTTAAATGACAAGTTGAGGATATGGTTCGAAATAATTTTACCTAGAGAGCGACAGCGAGCGAAAGAGTAGGGAGATTTCTAGCTGCAATTACGCCTATCCTAAAATTACAATAGATAAACTGAAACAATATAAATATAGTTTAGACTAAATAGTTAAAGAGAATTTCCTCCGTAGTATAAAAGGATTACACAATAAAAAGCAAGCGAGATATTATCTAATAAATTTAGTGGCTGCAAATTTATAAGAGTTAACCAATGAAAATGTTGTTAATTACTTTGTTTCTGTAACTTAGAACTATTCCATAATAAAACAAAATGTATTTCTATATTATGCTTCTCCAAGCAGGAGGCTGCTATGTGCAAAGTATACCAGAAAGGAAAACAAGAATACAGATATGAAAGGAATTGAAATAAAAAAGTAAATTACAAAATAGTAGGGTTTTTTACAGTAATCCATGGAACACTATAAATTAAGACTTTTCAAAATGAGTGCCATACAATAATTTTTGAGAATTCAAAGTGATTCTTTCAGAGTAAACAGCACTCACTTGATGAATAAATTGTCTAATTTATACTCCCCACACATTTTACAAATAAACGAACACTTGTTCCACGGACTCCAATCCTAAGTCCAAATACCTTGAAATAGGTGACTATCTCGATTGGATGTAACAATACGTTTAATTAGGCGCCCTGCAAGTTCATATGCGATATGTCTGTGTGTCGATAAACCGGATGTCGAAGCTATGCATGTGAAACAAGATCACAATGAGGAAGTAAATTTAATTTAATTAATGATGTTTCTCTCGGTAGTTATAATATAATGTGAAAACTACTGATCTGTGTTATATAAAAGTTCCAAACGTGTTTGGATATACATTAAGGGGTCCCACATGAGCGTGGATATTATGAATGTTGACACACACAGACGATTATTGCCTAGTTGCACTACCTTAAAAATAATCACCACCACCGGAAACACATACCTGTAGGCATTATATGAGGGAAAAAGAAAGTGGACATAACTACTGAGGCCTACAGAAAAGTAGATATTTTGTCAGCGGACATAAAAAAATGTGGACTTCACATCCGTAAACCAGTTAAAATTCACGTCCAACATTTAACACCCCTAACATAGAAAACCTAAAATGAAAAGAAATTATTACTTTTTCAGGCAATATTTCCAACGTAATTATCGAATGTCAATAGAATAAAGTATGCATGCAAACACACAAAGCAACAAAGGGATATCTGTTGTGAATTAACAGCCGCAAGGACAATACAGTACAGTAATCTTCCTATGCATAGGTCGAGGATATGGAGTGTGCCTGAGGATATTATTTCATTTCTAATGGAAGTGAATGTATCATTACCCGAGTTTATGCTTACAGCTCCCATTAGATTACGACACGGTGGCCCCCTCATATAATGAGAACGTGACCTTATGACACGCACACATAACATCATAAGCTCTAATGTTAGCCCATAATTTCACGCGCAATAGTCATAGGTGACTATCTCGACTGGATGGAACAATACATTTAATTAGGCGGTCTGTAAGTTTAGATGCGATATTGTTGTGCGTCGATAAACTAGACGACGAAGCTGCGCATGTGAAACAAGATCACAATGTGTAAATTAATTTAATGAAATGATCCAATATAAATGGAGAACTATTCATACGAACTAGAAACGATTAAGTGCATGGATTATTGAAATATAGGAATTATAGGATTCCAACAAGTTAGAGCAGATATTTCATATTCGGGGAGTCAAACTGACTGGACCGCGACTGACCTACTTAAGGCTACTGACTATCGACAAACATGAATGTAAATGGACTAGACATAAGAATGTTTGAATGGCTGGCTCTACTTTTAGAAAATATAACACAGAGTAGGTGAAATATTTGATCCTGTAATAATTAACAGGGGAATTCCTTAAGGCAGGATTATTGCAATTTTATGTTTTCTCATATATATACTGTATAAACGATATGAGCAAAAACTCTCAAAAAGTAACACAAACATCACAACAGCCAGCTTATGGCTAGCTTCTGTAACCCATCAGAATAATCAAACAGCGTTACTGATCGTTATTAGCCCTAACCATGAGCTAAAGATGGGACGTGAACAAGAAGATAATATTCGATGTAAAAGGCGAAAGGCATGAAGATTACGGCGCTCTTTGAGTTTTAGCGGATTATGTTACACTGTATGGATTAATAAATTACAAGATTGAGAGCAACTAGAAAAGTCCTCGATAATGGTTTAAGATGGACATTAGGCAATTATACCATGGTAAATGAGGCCAAAATTTAGGTTGTGAGTTTCACAAAGAGGAAACGTCCTCTCAGTTTTAGTTACAGCGTTGATGGGGTGAAAGTTCCTCATTGGGATTTCTTAAGTATCTGCGTATTAATATAAGGAAATATATTCAGTGGGGCAATCACATAAACGGGAATTATAAAAAAAGGTTAGAACAGAGTAGAACTGAATAAATTTAATAATAACAATACAAGTCTTAAATTATGAGGATGCTGTTCACTGTTACAACACGATTATGAACGAAATATCAGCTAATTTCTGTGACTCTTAATGATCAAGGTGTGGTCATATACGATTTGAAGGAAGGTTAATCTACATTAACAGGGGAATTCCTCAAGGCAGTATTAACATATTAACATATAAACAACAAGCCAAACTTTCAGCTATACCTGACAGGTGTTCGTGAAAAAATTGCTAGAAACTGGCAGATGATGCCCCTCTGGCAAAGATAGTAGTGTATTCCACTGTCATGCTGAAGAGATGACAAATGAGTTTGGGTATCTTTAGGTGTGATGAGGTAGCATCGATAAAAGAATATCAGCTTTTGAAAGTGTTACGAAATTGTGATTGGATAAGAGGTGGTGAAATTAACAATAGAAGTGGGAAGGGGAGCATGAAGACAATATTCCATGAAAAGGGCATAAAGTACGAAGATTAGGGCCCTGTTAAAATTTTAGTCAACCAAGTTTTATGTAGGTAGGTGTAACATGGTCATAGTCACTCATATAGTGAACGCAGGCGTCTTGCAGGTGTTGTAGTTTGTCATTAAAAGTAGCAGTCAGGTCGTTGTACTCATAGTAGCCGAAATGAGGTAATACTAATGTGCAAATGAATCATTTCTTCAATGGCGAAAAAATATGTTGCAGAATCTTCTAATTGCTAATACTTTCCTGGAAACGTTGATGATGTGCTGTTTCCATGAAAGATGTTCGTCTATGCCATACCAAGATCTTTGGCTGCGTAACTGAGATCAACTGGTGAATTTATGTTTTGGTCAAGTGAAGTAGTTTATGATTTTTGGTTGGGTTTGAGAGCCATGCCATGAAATTAGCGGCAAATACTAACTCACCGTGGGTTTGGCCAGTGCCACCGTAGCCTGCTTGCTATTGGGAGAGCCTATCAGCAGGGAGATCGTTGTTCAAGTGTCTCCCCTGGAGAAGTTTATTTATTCTATTGGTGCTCTCCAGCCGGTCATAAGCCACGAGCAGATTTAGCAGCACCGCCTCGCAAAGCCCATCTGAAGTCGCCCGCGGAGCGATCTGATTTGCTAAATTCAGTAGCTGATAAAATGATCACCGCACGATATATCTAATTACTTTTTCCCAATTATTTATCAGTATGACCAACGCCCTGGCGTTCATATGCCTGGTCCACGTTGTTTGCAACCAACCTGCAGTTTTTTTAATTTATGATATTTAGTGTTAGCCCACAGTTGTCAGTCCAATTAGTTTTTCTTGTCTCTATAGAAATGTTCAATTTCATCACTTGGCCCTTCTAGATCACAATGTGGGTATAATTGTATATCGTTCGCGTACAAGTGGTGTCTGCAGATGCTAAACGATCTTGTAATATCGTTGATATAGACGGAATATAGAAGCGGTCCTAGGACAGAACCCTGGAGGACACCAACATTTTTCGGATTGTCAGGATGGATATTCCTTAGTGTTATTTCTTACACACTGCTCACGGCCACAGAGGTCAGTCCCCGGGCCAGAAGAATCAATCAGAGGCGATTAAAATCCCCGACACGGCCGGGAATCGAACCCCGGACCCTCTGATCCGAAGGCCTCAACGGTGGCCATTCAGCTAATGAGTCGGACTTATTAGAAACTACTATTATTTTCAACGTTTTTTATCATGCATAAGACCACCACAGTATATGTGCTAACTCATCTGGAAAATCGTGTTGTTACGATTTGATTATATTTTTATTCATGGCTTTATCAGATATAATAATATAATATATATATAATAATATAATAATAACAACGTGACCAAAAAAGCGTTTCTGGTAGTCGTGAACGCTAGTTTCTAGTTTATTTCCTTTTCACTTTATTTTTTGAAATTAAGCGTAAGTTACACGTGTAAATCTGCTTCTTTAAAATGCTCCTAATTGAAATTCCATAGTACAAAAGTCAGTGGATTTTGTGTGCATTATGAAACTTACAAGCAATTGATTTCCAATCATACTTCCTATGGCTTCAATCTTGCGGAAAAATGGAGACTTCATAAATGCAAATCAATTATAGAAATTAAAATGTAAATACGAAAGATTTTTATTCAAACAGGCGAGTAATATTAAATCTTCCATTTGGAAGTTATCGATGCTTAATACACACTCGTTCCACTGCAGCTTGAGCAGTTCTCTAGTGGTATTATTGGGAAATATTAAATATGTGTATGTAAATGCATAGGCTGGTATAAAGTAAATCGTATTCGGTGAAGCACACAACTGCTGCAATATTGTGTACTCAACATTACAAGCAAATGCAAAAGTTATCAAATTTTACGACCATGAAATATAAACCAATCAACAAAATCATACACACACCTGAAAACTCTGAAATTGGTTTTATTTTTATATAGATTACATTGGTACAAAGCGATCAAATGCTCCGAGTTGTATATCAGCATAGATGTCTCTCTAGAGATAACTGGGTTTATGTTTGTATTACACAGTGCATTCATACACAATTGCAAAACTATTAACTTATCTAAACGGGGATTGGAACATACGAGTACTTGTTCACATGGAAAATACGAAATAAAGGTCAGCTTAATGGGTCATATTCCATTTCAGACGTATGCATTGACCTATACTACTCTTTTTTTACAAGTTGTTTTACGGCGCACCGACGCAGATAGGTCTTATGGCGATGACGGGATAGGAAAGGGCCATGAGTGGGAAGTGGGAAACCACGAAAAACTATATTCACGGCTGCCGACAGTGGGGTTCGATCCCATTATCTCCCGATTGCAAGCTCACAGCTGCGCTGCTTCAATCGCACGGCCAACTCTCTCAGTTTGATCAATGCTAATATATTGTCAGTCGTCTAAGTGGATCTGTGGTAGACTGATCCCAAATTCACAAGTTGCATTTCTGTCTGAGGTGGCCAAAAATCTTGTCTCTCCATGCTGGCATGACTGGTGGCACACTCAGCGTCACACATGAACATTGAAATAACCTTTTTATTGGAAAATTCCAGCAGAATTCCGCTTTACCTCTAGGTAGCAGCACAATCAGATTGACAAAATTGTTGGGCAGGTCGCCCATACAACACCTCTTCAGAAGGTGTAAACCCGGTGACTGGGATCATACGAGTAGCAGTAAGGTAGGGGGCTAAATTCCGTCCCCTCGCCTAATTTCGTCCCCCTAGGGATGTCAAGTTTGCACGGTTGTTACCTAATGTTTAGCTGCGCGCACACGCGTAAGCTCATCCCGTTGTCTTGTGAGAGTTGGATGTGTGTACCACGTTTAGTTTCCGTGTATAATCTCAGCTGAGTTAGTGCATCATTCGAATTAAGAGCCTGTTATTTCTAGAGTGAGCACTGATACGTGTATGAAATACTGGACAGTGTGATATTGTTTCTGGCATGTAATCAGTACAGTGAGGTGGTTGGCCTGATTAACTGTAATAAAATAGGGAATGTTCCCAATTTCGTCCCGCTTCATTTTATTCATGAATTTTATAGTTATTTTCAGAGGGGAAAACGCAAGCAGTGGTATAAGAAATGTATGAAAAAGGCTTTATAAGGCAGTTAGAGACAAGATAATGAGTTGAAAACGTACAAGTAAAGCGCTTAACATCCCACGAGCAACGCTTAAAAAACTATGTTAAAAGGAATGCCAAGAAAATATTTTTCATAAATGGCCTCTAAGTAATTTACTATAAGGGAAGTGTTTGATAAGGTTGGAAACGGAAAATATATTAAAATTAATAGTACGTTTTATAAATTTGGTGGGCGACGAAATTACGAACACATTTTTGGTAGTTTAATTTTGGTAGTGTTTATGTTTATTTCAACAATTGACTACCTTACGTTTTAACAGTTTCATTGTAAGTGGAGAATATAATTATTCAGTATTATACAGTATATACTAATTTCCAGATTTGTCCATAATATTCCTGAATTCCTACAAGACCAAATCTGCTAAGGAGACGAAATATGGCCCCCTGCCTTAGTAGTAGTAGTAGTAGTAGTAGTAGTAGTAGTAGTAGTAGTACAAGGTGCGTCTAAAATGTTCGGGGAATGATAAGCACGCTCCAGACGATCTGATTTGGTAAGGAGATCAAGCGGTCGGATGGCGCGGCCACGTGTCTTCACTCGACAAGAGTTTCATCGGACGACACAAGTAACACTACTATTACAAAACCTGATTTAGCGCCTGATCTGACCAAATCCACCTGACTGCCTGACCATATCAAATCGCCTGACCGTAACCCAAAGAAAGAAGAAGTAACAAACAAAATACCTTCAGTCGCCATCAATGTACTCTCTCTTGGTCACATATCATTTTTAGCAACAAGTAGCCTATACAGGTGCTGGAAACTGGCAGTGGAGGTGTCTTTTGGAATCAATCGAAGCACTGATGTCACACGTCATTGGTTTTCCGGTATGTCAGCACAACGTGTGCCTTTCAGGATTCCCTTGTGTTTGGTAAACGAATAGTAGTCTGCAGGTGCCAGATCAGGAGAGCACGGTGGATGTTCAAAATATGGCGGATTATCAAGAGTTTCTTGTCCATCCCGAACATATTTCCTGATTATGACTTCTGTTCCATATAATTGCACCAACATCATATGCATCTCCCTCGCCGTTTTCTCAATTTGTAACGAATCTTGATGTTTAACTTTGCTCCGTTGCACTATACGGGCTGCCTGGCCGAGGCAGTAAAGGTGTCCTCAAGTTTACCCGGAAGAACGTGGTTTCGATTCCCCGCTAGGAAGTCAAATATTTTAATAAACAAGATTTCTACTTCCGGAGGCGCACCAGGTTCATTCCTGGAAGCAAAGGCAGCCGGACGTAGAGCTAACTACTCTACCCACCAAACGCCGAGATTACGGATAGTGGAATCCTTAACCTTCCAACCCTCCAGTGACCTCCATACCCTGTACGGAGGTGACTGAACCATTGCACTATGACACAAGTCTTCACATGCACTACGTTCGACTGGCCGCAGCAGATTAATCTGCTTCAGCTCAACGCTACGTGGCGCGAGCGTTTTCTTTCGGGTTTAATAACATTTAACCTAGGTGATAATGGAGTCAGTTTGAAAGGGTAAGTGGAGCAGAGAGTAACCAAGGAGATGATGGTTAGAGTCTGACTTCAATCATTTCATGGGATGAGACGTGAAACGGTAATGTCAAGTGCTGGTTGCCACCTGAACACTGAGCATTTTAAAAGCAAAGTAGTTATATCAACATTAGGAAATCTTCAAAATTTGATAACTACATTAAAAAGCATGGAAAGCAAATTTTGAACTGTTTTAGCTACTTAACCCATCGTGAGCCTTAACTTCGCCACAAATGAAGGCATGAAATAAATAAATAAATAAAATCCTCGAAGAAACACTGATTCACTTATGAACAAAATGTAAATTTTCTAGAAATGAATGTTCAATGATTATAAGACTACGCACTACAAATTAATACATGTACTTAGAAAAATCAGAAAACAAAGTACACATTGCTTAAAGTAAAAAATGATGAAACATTATCAATGATTTATCGTAAATAGGACAAAATGGATGATTTTATAAAATGCCCGTTATTTTCTGCTATACCTCTTTTATACACCCTAGAACAAAGTGAGTATATTGACTTAACTAATACATGTTTCAACATGACCAGAACCTATTTCTCTCAAAATTTTGCACTGATCCCTTGTTGGAGGAATATTGCAATTCACAGAGGATTGTGTTATTAAACTTCATAAGACTCAATAGCTCGTAATTAAACTGAATACAATGTACAAAACAACGATTTACATTTCTACTGTTTGTATGTTAGTATCATTCATCATTCATCATTAAAGTCTTTGGTGCACTTTTGAAGCCGGCTTTTAATAACCATATTGATTTTCTAACATTTGTTTTACTTGAGCATGCCAGTGGTAGATTTATTCTCCCCGGCCACACCCTAGCAAAACAAACGACAAACCAATCTGTAGCTCTTGGTTGGGGCTAAAGGAGATCAGTAACGCTTTTTGCTTCTCCTGAAGCCTGTATTCTATATGAAAGTGTTACTGCAGCTAGTAATAGCTTGCTGTTATGATGGTCGTATTACTCTGTGGGCGGGGTTGATGGAGGGTCTTTAACACTCACAGCTGGCTCACGGTCCGTGAGCCATAATCATCACCACGCATTTGTTGTGATTATCTCAATCTGTAATGAATACATAAGTCTTCTCCGCTGTAATCCTACAGTTAAACTGGCTATTATCCTTTAATTTCCAGAAAGTCTGTTTTAAAATTAATTTTGTACTCACTGCATTTCTTCAAGCCGGGCTGCATTGTTTATACCAGCTTTGTTTTAGAGGATGGTTGCCCATTTGTACTTCCTCTTGAAACAATAATCACCACCACCACCACTAGCATTGTTAATGTGAAATTAAACGTGATTTTCCGTGGCTGTTTCGTAAAAAAAAAAATTACACACAGAATCGCCGGACAATGCGACTTCTTCTTTTTCAATTTTGTTGTTGTTCTCCTCCTTCATATTTTCACAGTTGAACGGGAGTTAGCACTTAGTATGGGCTTAGCCCATTTTCAGGCCGTATGCCCTTCCTGAAGCAAATGTGTAATCTATTCTAGGAGAATAGGTATGAGGTTACCACCTTTCTATACACCAGGGCCTCTCAAACGCCCAAAAGCTCACGCGTGCAAATTGAGGCGCAGAGTTCCTGTGCCCAGTGCATCGGTCACATTCGGCTCGGCTCGATCCAACGCTTCGTCTCTGGTCTACTCGGCTAAGCTCGGCTCAACTCGGCTCGGATTTGGAGCGCTACGGAGCAAGTGAGGAAGAGGGAGACAGGCGGAGCGAGCGAGACAGGCGTGGGGAAAGAGAGAGACAGCGCTATTGCTCCAAATCTATGAGTGGGGGTCTGCACTCTGGTCCATCAAGCGAAGTCGTATTTTGCACCGTGCACACTGCATACAACGATGCATGCATACTGAGAGGCCCCGCAATACACTATAGGTAAAATGACAAAGAGATGTTTAATCCATTTCACAATTTAAAGGACCAGTTTCAAACCAGCCAGAGGTCATCCTCAGCCTCATAATTCTAAACATCCGCAAGTTATACAATGTGTGTATAATCATTAAAATCCCTTACAGTATGCATCATCACAAGACTATAAAATATATAACAAAAAATAGAAGACCCTAATAATAATAATATCATGTGGCTATTGCTAGCCGGGTGCAGCTCTTGTAAGGCAGACTCTCCGATGAGTGTGGACGGCATCTGCCATGTATAGGTAAATGCGTGTTATTGTGGTGGAGGATAGAGTTGTGTGTGAGTTGCAGGGATGTTGGGGATAGCACAAACACCCAGCCCCCGAGCCACTGGAAGTAACCATTGAAAGTTAAATTCCCCGATCCGGCCAGGAATCGAACCCGGGAGATATTTTTCCGACCGAGTCAGATGGCCGTACGGTTAGGGGCACGCAGCTGTGAGTTAGCATTCAGGAGATAGTGGGTTCGAACCCCACTGCCGGCAGCCCTAAAATTGCTTTCCGTGGTTTTCCATTTTCATACCAGGCAATTGCTGTAACTGTACCTTAATTAAGACGGCCGTTCCTTTTCCACTCCTAGCCCTTTCCTGCCCTATCTTCGCCATAAGACCTATCTGTGTCGATGCGATGTAAAGTCAAACATAACGAAGAAATATATTTTTCCGACCTGTATTTAGGGCTGTCGCCAAAGCTGCAGTTCTCTGTAAGATCTTTACCTAGTCTTTTCATAAATGTAAATTATAGCTATAATGAGTCTTGTACTAAGCAAGATCACTGAGCCGTACGTGCTATTCTAGCACACCTGATAAGACTAGCTTGTTTCACAGCCTGCAGATACACCAGCCGTGATCTGAATCGCATTATTCAGCACCATTCATATATCAGCAGCTTCCATACTCTCATAATTATAAATGAGTCTCAAGACTTCAGTGGAAGCTACATTTTGCTCTGGCTTTTGCCAAGAGACTGTTACAAAAATACTGCATGGTCACAGGCGTTGATGGTATATCACATTTCGGAACCTGCACGATCTGAGATTTGGCCCTGCATGTTCCAAAATATTTGAATATCGTGTTAGCGCTATTACCTAACCCTCTGACGCACTCAGTATTGGTGGAAGGCTTTACCGTCCACTGCTCCAAGGACCTTCATGGACCGTATGGACATGGCTTTGCTACCATACTCATGAATATTGTAGATCAGATCAACAACAGTGGTCCACATTAGCGGTTGTGAGAATGCAACTATTGTAGTTCCGGTGGTTCTATTATTGATAGTTGGAACAGTGTTAAAGGAACAAGATTAATACGATGTTTCATTACTATAACCATGTGTTTATTCAGACTTAGGTCTTAGAGTAAAACATTAGGACTGTCTCAAACATATTCCTATTAAACTACTAGAAAATGTTCGTTGTCGATTGTTGATTACTGCAGCGGACGTGTCAGTCGCGAATGCCTCGTCAAAGTTGTGCGTTCTACTGCTGCCGTTATATTGCCACTTTTTTAAGGAGATGTTTCCCCTAGCTGTCAGAAGGTATAAGCATAGAGGTCAGAAGAGGTCCGAGTCTAATGTTCTTGAGAGAGACGAGGGCATGGCGGTCATACAAAGCAGAAGCGCACAGCATTTCATTATTCAAATTGGCAGCCGAGCTCGCGGCAACCCAGAAGCACTGACTGAGGCACGGTACGGTGCTCGTGAAGCGTAGCAAACAACATCCAAGGGAAGTGCGCTCTCCTCAAACCGCCATTACCATCCAAATAACGTAACCCAAAGTCCTCAAAGAGTTGGTCAGGCTTGTTTTGTGTTGTGCGTCTCGTTCTCCACGGCACTCCAGCCGACACCGTGCTGCCTCGGCTGAAACTAATCCTCAATAATAATTTAACTGCAAAGCTCCGACCGGCGAAGACATCACACTACCATGTCTGTTTTTCTACCTTACTTTTTCAGGATAAAGTTTAGTGGAAAAACCACCTTTCTCTTCTTTTCTAGAATATTGCTTTTTGAATAATTCGTTCACCCTTCTGGGTTAGTTTCTGTCAGAAACAGCGACGGACCCCATCTCTACCACCACAAGGTTATTGTCCTGGCAATGAGACATTTGGTCTGGAATACAACTGGGGAGGAGATCAGTACCTCGACCAGGCGGCATCACTCGCTATACTGAACATGGGCCGTGTGGGGGGGGGGGAGAATTGGAGGGGATAGGCAAGGAAGAGGGAAAGAAATGGTCATGACCTTAAGTTAGGTACTGCTCAGACATTTTCCTGGGGAACAAGTGGGAAACCATGGAAAAACACTTCAAGAATGAGGTTCGAACCCCCTCTACTCAATTGACCTCTCAAGGCTGAGTGGACTCCGTTTCAGCCCTCGTACCGATTTTTAAATTCCGTGGCAGTGCAGGGAATCCAACTCGGGACTCCAGGAGAAGCAGCTAATTACACTAACCATTACACCATAGAGTTGGAAAGATTTCTTATTTTACTCCGGAAAATTTTCCAGCCGCCTGATCTAAGACTACCAACTTCTATTCAACGCTCTGCAATATTTTGTTTCTAAATTCAACTGTCTAAACTCATATGCTTGGATTAGATGTCTTTCTTTCGTACTATAATTATATAATTATTGACAGTTGCTATGAAGAAAATTGTACTTTGAGAAAAATCTCATTTAAGCTTTCTCTAATTTTCTTACCCATTGTACAAAGTTTTCATGGCATCGAGTGGCAAGATCTCGAAATACTGCCCAACTCAGTTTGTTATGAAGACCCATAGGCAGCACAAGAAGTAAAATATAAATGCAATTTTTACACCCGGACACTTTAGTTCTGCTGTAAAATTTCCATTGCCGATTTTGGGTCACTTTCCGCGCAATTTGTAACATATTGTGTTCTCAATTCGACATGTTGATAAAAGTATGAAAGCGTAGGTATTTTCAGGATTTCAGACTTTCCCTTGTACTGATTTTGAGTCCCAAATGACGCGAACTGCATATATATTGACTCCGATTCCGAACCTGATCTCATTTCTGTTATAATCGCGTAATCCTACATGTATCAGGCATATACGTATGTATATTGACAGTAATGTTAAAATGGCGGTAGAAGAGACTACTGCACAAAATACAAGCAGAGTACGAATGACCTTTTGTAAGCGGAGTAATCCTTGCGTCATGACCTGACAAGCATCCAACCAGAGAACTCTAATTATCTGACTAACAGATGACGTAACACCACCAGCTGATTAACGTATAATCTGAACATTAGCACATTTATGACAGGTGGAACAACCACCGTATTACAAAATTTCACACCCAATCTCCTTGATCAGCAGTCCCTCAATCTCTCTGCTATGAATATTAAATATGGCAGCTTTCCAATTCATTAAACTCTGATTAAGTTATGTCTAGAGATCGGATATTTAGGAATTAATTGGTTAGAATGCAAACTTACTGAAAGAAGTAACAAGTATAGGCCGGACAACAGTTCTGCTGTGGGATTTGCATAAACATTAGAGGCCCTGCCTGTTACAACCCCTAAAAGGTATGTTACTCTCGCTACATTACGGAAGTGTGTGCTAGACGACAACTCCTACCAGCCAAATTAGCTTGCATTCTAACCTATTACTGCCCAAACAACCGGCGGTCTCTATGTATGTCGAAGAATTTGAACAGGAAACAATCAATTCCATTCCACCCCGATCCTAAATGCATATACAGTACATTCCTTCTAGTGGCTTGACGCCAGTCTTCAACAGTGGAGTATTCGATTGTTGATTATAGACTATTTTTGTAGACTGTTGTTAATAGTGGTGGTAACCCCTTCGGGGAATTAAGATATCGGCAAAAGAAAGGGAAGGGTGTGAAAATGACAGACTTCTTAGTCCTAAAATCCTAAATGGTCGAGGTCGATAAAGAACAATAATTCAGAGAGGGACGTTGGAGAGGAAAGACGAACGCGAGGAGTCTACCTCTAGCATACCTAAGTGAAAGTAATGCTCATATAGGGCCTCACTCACTAAACCACGCACCCAGGTTGAGAGTACCTGGCTGCTCCCGGTTAAATACTTTCAGAGGATACCGTGGGTTAGGGTGACTGACTTTTTCCTTTGACAATGTCAATCCGAGACAAAAGCCTACGATAACTTTTCACAAAATCAATCCAGAAGAAGTAGTAGAAGAAGAAGAAGAAGAAGAATATGAACAATGCCGGGATGAGTGACTCAGACGGTTGAGGTGCAGGCCTTCTGATCCCAACTTGGCAGTTTCGATCCTGCATCAGTTCGGTGGTATTTTAAGGTGTTCAATACGCCAGTCTCGTGTCGGTAGATTTACTGGCATGTAACAGAACTACTGCGGGACAAACCTCAGGCACTTCGGCGTCTCCGAAAGCCGTCAAAATTAGTTAATGATACGTAATAATAATAATAATAATAATAATAATAATAATAATAATAATAATAATAATAATAATAATGAATAGCACCGAGCTCAATAGCTGCAGTCGCTTACGTGCGGCCAGTGTCCAGTATTCGGGAGATCGTGGGTTCGAACTCCACTGTCTGAAGCCCTGATGATGGTTTTCCGTGGTTTCCCATTTTCCCACCAGGCTGTACCTTAATTAAGGCCATGGCTGCTTCCTTCCCACTTCTAGCCCTTTCCTCTCCTATCGTCGCCGTAAGAGCTATTTGTGTCGGTTCGACGTAAAGCAACTTGTAAAAAGAAGACGAATAGCTAAACGAACTTAAATATATCAGAAAGACAGCAAGAAAAGTGTTGGGGAAATTCTTAGATGCAGAATAATCCATGCATCACAAGCTGACAAGCATCCAACCAGAGGAGTAATGAATAACTATACAGAAAGACAGAGAATAACAGATACAATGAAGAAAAGGAGACTAACGCTTAGTAAGAATGAATGACAATAGGCTGACCAACAACCCAAAAACAAAATGTACCTGGATACTATAGATACGTAAATATATGAAAGAAGCCAACATTCGAGAGGCAAAACTTAACAGCCAACAACTCAAAACGTAGAAGGATTCTCAGGAGTCTACGGATAGAAACAACATCTGAAATGATGAGAAGAAAAGTGTGGCAGGTGAAAGGTTGAATGAGTGGTGGGGCAAGAAGAAAGCTAAGATGGTTGTTCAATGATGTCTTTAGATGGCCGGTAGCTTGTACCGAACAAATAATAATAATAATAATAATAATAATAATAATAATAATAATAATCTTCCTAAATGGAACATGAACTGAAGCTATTTTAAATTATATGGCTTCATGTTACTTTGGCATCTGGCCGTAAAGCTGGGCTAAATTCACATGAATGCCCACCCAAATAAAACTGGCAAAGGGGTCAGGGAGAAGAAGATTCGTTCAAATTATTGTAACTATCTATGAAAAAGTGTTTTTCCGTACGATTCAGAAAATACGCAAAGGGAAGCAAAGGTGGACACATTATATTGAGGGGTTGGGACACAGATAAGCTATACAAGACAAATTCAAACACCGAATGTGAGGCAAGAATCACTGAAAGATTCTAATGCTTTTCAAATTCGTCACCAAGGAAATTAAGTTGCTATCTCTTAAAAGCTTACCCCATCTGACGATTTTTTTATGAAATCCAAAGTAGTGATTTTTGTCATCCTGGGGAAAGGGTAATTGGAGGAGAGGGCTTTGCCACTAAAATTGAGACAATTCTGGGCATTCGGTAAGTTTCTGGCTCGTTACCCGTAACTTTTGTTTTTCAGAACCATTTCACTGAAAACTCTAAAAGTGTTTAAGATATTAAGATGAAATTCTGCATGCATGAATATTTCATATAGCAGAAAAAATATATACTAGAATCATTGATTAATTTAAAATCAATTGAAATGAAAATGAAAAATTGCCTACTTGAAAGTAACTTCAGGAAAAAAATATGTATACTTGACGAACTTCTCTGATTCTAGTACATGTTGTAGCTATAACATTACTAAACATAATAAAAATTATAGAAAATTATTAATGTGTTTGTAAATTATCAGGCAAACGGCAATGAAGTGGCCGTGATACACCGCTATTTTCAATGAAATGTCGTATGGCTTTTAGTGCCGGGATATCCCAGGACGGGTTCGGCTCGCCAGTTGCAGGTCTTTCTATTTGACTCCCGTAGGCGGCCTACGCGTCGTGATGAGGGTGAAATGATGATGAAGACAACACATAAACCCAGCCCCCGTGCTATTGGAATTAACCAATTAAGGTTAAAATCCCCGACCCGGCCGGGAATCGAACCCGGGACCCTCTGAACCGAAGGCCAGTACGCCGACCGTTCAGCCAATGAGTCGGACGCTATTTTCAATAATTATATATAATAGCATAGATTTATATGATTTCTAAATATGTAGGCATATTATTAATGAATAATGTGTTTTCATACCAACTTCCTTTTTAGTATTAATTTCCATTGCTACGGACAGAATAGTTTATTACACCCAATTTTTTCTAAGTTCAAACACCCTTATTCAGATACTCCCACACATGTGTTTTGTCTGATTTAGAAAACATCACGTTTGAGAGAGGGATGAGAAATGTACACAAAGTGGTGGAATACGTTCATCCCCTACGTCTTTCTATGGTGGTCAATAGTGGGCTGGGTTGGCTTCAGTTCTGTCTAAACGAAGACGTGTGTATTAATAACAACATATAGTTCCCGAGTCTGAATAATTATCCACACGCAGCGAAGATTCACAGCTCGGCCGGGAATCGAACCCGGGACTATTAAAGCAAAGTCTGCTACACTGATCATACAGTCCAGGGAAAAGACTCAACGGTAGAACTAAATATCGCTATAAGTGGACAACTCGTAGTATTTTTTTAAGCTGGCCCTGCAGATTGTAGCCTACAAGACTTGTAAAACCAGCTGATACTTTACTTTTCCTCTATTCACTCATCACAGATAGCTCATTAAACGTGGTATGGCGACCATTTTCTTTACTTCTAGTCATATTTACACCTTCACTTTACGTCTCATTATATATATATTGTTGGCATTTAGAGACAGGGTTTCGGCTGCATATAGAACTACTGGCTTCAGAACTGTTTCATAGTGACGTATCTTGGTATTTTGGGAAAGGCATTTTTGTTGTAGATTGTGCGGGATGTTTGGTAGGCTATTTCCAGTTTGCGTACTCGCTCCTGAAGTGCTTCTTTGTCCAGTCCATTCTTCATGATGATCTCAGCCAGGTATTTGAATTTGTCTACTCGGGTGATGTCCCCGTCTTTTGTATGGAGTTTAGGTGGAGCCTCTTTGATGTTAGTCATTACTTCTGTTCTCTCAAACGATATCTGCAAACCAGTTTGTTCGGCAATTTCCTTTAAAATTTCAACTTGAGCTCTAGTGGTTTCTATGTCGTTTGAGAGAACAGCAATATCATCGGCAAATGCTAACCAGTCTGTTGCGATCCCCTTAGATTTGGTTCCTATTCTCAATGGACTGTAGTTGGTTTCCTGTAATCTCACCCGCCAGGTTCTGATGATCTTTTCAAGAACACAGCTGAAGAGTATCGGGGATAGCCTATCACCATGTCGGACTCCTGTTTTGATGTCAAAGGAGTGCGAGAGACATCCGTGGAACTTCACCTTGGATTTTGTTTCGGTCAGGGTGGCTCTAATTAATGCCAGCAGTTTCAAATCTACTCCAAATTCATTTAAGATGTTTAGCAGGACTTCCCGGTCAATGAAGTCGTACGCTTTCTTAAAGTACACAAAGAGACACACATACTGCTTGGACTTTAGTGTACAATATCTGATGATCGTTTTGAGATTTTAGATCTGTTCAGCTGTTGAGCGACCTTTTCTGAACCCTCCTTGGTATTCACCTATTTGATGTTCCACTTGTGCTTCCAAACGCTCCAGGATGGCAAGTGATAGAATTTTGTAAGTCACGGGTAGCAAAGATATTCCTCTGTAGTTGTTGATGTTCTTCATGCTGCCTTTTTTGTGTAATGGATGGATCATAGCTATTTTCCAATCTTCGCGTAGGGTCTCCTTGTTCCAAATTTCTTCTATTTGCTTTTGCAAGATATCAAGTGATTTCTCTGGGGCATATTTCCATAGTTCTGCTACTACTGAGTCTTCCCCCGGCGCTTTGTTATTTTTGAGACAGGCAATGTGGCGCTTGATTTCATCTCTGTCGGGTGGTCTGGAATCTGGGTACCTGAGTAAGGGTTCCTTGGTTTCAATGGCGCTTTGCGGTTTAGAGCAATTAAGTAAATTCTTGAAGTAGTCTGCCAGAATGCTGCAATTTTCGTCATTTGACGTCGCCAGTGAGCCGTCCTTTCGCTCAAGGCATAGAGATGGTTTATAGCCAGTGAGTTTGCGTTTGAAGGCTCTGTAGTACTCTCTGCTTTCATTCTTCCTAATGTTTTGGTCTATCTTTTCAATGAGAGATTTTTCGTATTTACTTTTCTCAGTTCTGAACACCCTAGCCGCTTGGGCACGTTGGGTTTTGTAGGTTTCCCAATCAGTTTCTAATTTCGTAGAGTAGTACTGTTTCCACGCATTGAGTCTTTCTTGGAGGACTGATTCGCAGGTACCATTCCACCAGGCATGCTTTTTGCTTCTCTTGATTTCTGCAACGTCTTTGGCGGCCTCAACAAGGAGACTTTTGGCGTTGTTAAAGTCGCAGTCATTTGGTCTAGCCTTCTCCTGGAACTCCTCGACCCTTTGCCGAAGTTTTATCATTGTCGAAGCGTGTGATCTGTTTGGTTGTCTTCCTTGTGTTTGCGGGAATTGGTTTGAATTTGATAAGAGACATATAATGATCTGAGGCCACATTGATGCCTTTCTTTACCTTGACATTCATAATCTCAGGGCTGTTTCTCCTGGAGATTGCAACATGATCAATTTGGAACTCTCCGAGAGCTTGGACGGGAGAACGCCAAGTCATTTGCTTTCTGGGTAGATGGCGAAAGTGGGTCGACATGACCTGCAGGTTGTGATTTTCGCAAATGGTCACCAGTTTTTTGCCGTTGGGATTGGTTCTTTTGTGAGCAGGGTAATTTCCTATAACTTTCTTGTACTTCTGTTCACGACCTAGTTGGGCATTGAAGTCACCCAAAAGAAGCTTGACATGGTGTTTGGGGATTTTGTTTAATTTTTCATCCAGTAGGTCCCAGAAATTATCAACTTCGTCTGGATCAGACTTGTTCTTATCGTCTGTAGGAGCATGTGCGTTAACTCGGGCGTAGGTTTTGTTCACGCATTTAATTGTAAGTATAGACAATCTGTCGTTCACAGGTTCGAAATTTGCAACCGATTTAAGGATCTTGGTTCTAACAGCAAACGCGGTTCCAAGCATCACAGCTCCATTGAGGATTCCTCTTTGCGCTTTGCTCTTGAAATATCGGTAGCCTTCGGATTCGAAAATCTCTTCATCTGGGTACCTTGTTTCCTGTAGGGCCATTATGGATATCTGATTTTCGTGAAGAGCCTTGGTGAGGGTTTTCAGCTTGCCAGTTTGTGTAAGTGAATTTATGTTGAAAGTTGCTAGAAAGGTTTTAGATTTTGGCCTGAGTTTTTGACTCTTCGGGGTACACCGGGACGCTCCGACTCGTCTCTTGCATGATGTCGAGTCTCCCCCAGAATCCGAACGAGACTCGTGCGCCGTGGCGTTCACGACGAGGGATTTATCCGAAGATGTACCCCCTGGGGTATGTTTCTTGAAATGTTGTGCCATCATGCTTTTTGACTTGACTTTGCTTTGGACGGGTACCCATCCTTTTACAACCAGGGTTGTTAGCCCTAGAGGTTGCCTCAAGATGTTTTCTGGCTTCTGGTCATTTACCAGTCTTCGCCGTAACCCTGGCAGGGGACCAGTTTTTTTTTAACGGTGGTATTTTATTTCCCTACTACCCTCTGACTCTGCTGCCGGCAGAGCCAGCGAGCTTTCCCAATTCCAATGGGACGCGCCCGATGGAGGTAACCGGTAAATCCCCACACGGGCGCATTATATATATATATATATATATATATATATATATTTTTTTTTTTTTTTTTTGCTAGTTGCTTTACGTCGCACCGACACCGACAGGTCTTATGGCGACGATGGAACAGGGAAGGGCTAGGAGTGGGAAGGAAGCGGCCGTGGCCTTAATTAAGGTACAGCCCCAGCATTTGCCTGGTGTGAAAATGGGAAACCACGGAAAACCATTTTCAGGGCTGCCGACAGTGGGGTTCGAACCCACTATCTCCCGAATACTGGATACTGGCCGCACTTAAGCGACTGCAGCTATCGAGCTCGGTCATTATATATATTTTTTTGTTCAAGACTATGTCTTACGGCTGGGGAGGGGGTCATCCGAAAATGTGTGTAACGCGACAAAATGTGCTACGGCTGTGTGTGGATTTGTATAAACAGAATGTATTGAAATAGAAAGCGTACCGTCAGTGACGTCATATTAGTCGTTGGAGTAGGCCTTGTTCGCCAAAGTTGCTGCGGCTGCAAGTTCCTTTGACGTAGAGTTGCATTTCTCCCTGATATAACATTGTTTGTCAGGTGAAGATGATTGTCTCGTAACTGTACCTATCTCTGTGAAATGAAGCAAATAAACCGTTCGTTATCAATATATGAGTTTAGTTTATTGAAAGACATATTTATAATCATTATATTTTTCGCAAAGGTAAAAGTTTCTTTTTAATATAAATTTGAGGTAAAATGTACATTTTTCATAAATTTGTAAGAACAACCGAAGTGCGTGATATGCATGCCTCAAAATGGATAACTGCTATGTACGAAAATCGTAGGAGCAATGGCATTTATTCGGTTAAAGATGTTATTTTTTACTGTTTTCGGAAACTCTGAGGTACCAGAAATTTTGTCCCGCCAACATCGATAAGTCTACTGACACGAGGTTTACGTATTTGAACTCCTACAAATACCACTGGATTGAGCCGGAATTGAACCCGCACCACTTAGGCTCGGAAAGCGGGCACTCCACTGTATGAGTTACATAGCTACTTGGTAACATTTATTCTACTGTGTTCATTTATAATACGGCTATAACTAGGAAGGAAGTGATCCTGGCCTTTACTCCCCAGCATTCGCGTCGAAGTGAAGAAGCGACCAAGGGGACCCGCTTATTGTCTTTAGTTATTGAGACTGTACCCTGATCCAGATTCTTAACAACGTTTAAATTTCGTGGCAGAGGCGGAATTCAAACCTGATTCAACGAAGCTGGGAACTTCCACATTGTTACGAATAAAACATAATCTCTTTTACCGATCTAGGGTGACCCAATTAGTACACAGACATACATATGCAATTATACAGAATCATGAATGACTACACTCCATTGATTGCCATCTACTTACAAGTCTCTCGCAGCAGGACTCAGATGAACAGTCTTTACCTAGAACGTCCTGGCTTCAGCTTAGGCACTTCACACACAAAACCTGCCCGCTGACAGCTTTGAACACAGGGCTGCTGACCGCAACAACACACGACGACTCTTCCTTAGCTCGACTTCGGAGGAAGGTCTCCACACACGCAGTCAATTCACGTTACCATTCCACATAGTGAAACACTTAACAATGACAAGCCAAATGTCTCACACACGGTGCCCCAAGGCTGTACACGACTATACTCTTGACTCCGGTGGGTCACTGACGACTGCCGTTCCACTCTCATTACTGACTCCAACTTCCGATTGACTGTTCCGGGCTAGCCTCCTTTTTACATCCTGATGATGGATTACTAGAATCTTCGTGGCTTGACTACAGACGGAACATTCTAGCTTCCTCTTCGACAAGGCACACAGGGAAACCAGAAGAAAGCCTTCGAGAAGGTACATGGGAAAAACAAACGGAAGTCTTCGAGAAGACACACGGGAAAACCAGACGGAAACACAATAGAAGGAGAGGCCGCGGCATGTCCTCGGCCTGTATGGAACTTCGCGGGCCTTACTCAGTCTTCCCGTCGGGGAAATAAATACCGAACAGGCCTATGACAGGACTGGTGTGTGACATTATTATCCCTTAAACCACGACCGACACTCTTTCTTCTGTCATTTTTTACAATTATCATAACCCAAAATCACCCATATAAAAAATGGACACCCACTGTCGGCAGCCCTGAAAATGGTTTTCTGTGGTTTCCCATTTTCACACCAGGCAAATGCTGGGGCTGTACCTTAATTAAGGCCACGGCCGCTTCCTTCCCACTCCTAGCCCTTTCCTGTCCCATCGTCGCCATAAGACCTATCTGTGTCGGTGCGACGTAAAGCAACTAGCAAAAAAAAAATGGACAATAGACATAATATTCAGCCCCTATAATAAAAATATTAACCAATGATATAATAGTAACCTTTAGTTGACGGGAAATCAACGCTGTATGAATGTTGTGTGACATTGAGAGGTTAATTTTTAATAACGCCGACAGAGAATGTAAAATTCATGAAAGAGAAATTAGAACATGAATTCACCATTATTCGCTTTATAACATCACGGGAATCACAATATAACATAAAAATAAATGCACAAAGTAACAACTTTGTTACACCTGTTAGATTTTACGTACATTACATTATGAATGCAATATGTAACGACATCCTCAGGAAGTAAGGTTTTCATTCAAAATACCATTACTATTTTTATATTGTTTCACTCCTCGAAGAGCTTACCTTCGCACTAATTAATCTACAGAAATAAATTTGAGTAGGTATCTGTACAGAAGTGCATATGATAGGACATCGGAATTTTAGGCAGTAATAGGTTAGAATGCAAACTACTTTAGGTAATAGGAAGTGTCGTGCAATCCGTTCTTCCATACTGTAGCAAGAGTAACAAACTCTAGGGGTTCTATAAGCTGTACCCCTAATATTTATGCAAATCTCATAGCATAGCCGTTGTTCAGGATAGAGTATACTTGTTACTCGCTTAAAAGTAAGTTTGCGTTCTAACCTATCCGTGCCTAAAAATGCGGAACCAATATCATTGAACAAAAATTCAGAAGGAACTCCAGGTGAATTTGCGTATAACCGTGTGACCTGTTATAACAAATGTCAAATCAATGTGATCACCGTTTTAAAGTGCAGTTGGGTAACCTTCTCCTTTTAACACAAATATTCCATTAACTAGAATTAACTTTTGAAAAAGAGGCGCTATTCTTCGAAGAATGGAAGTGTTGGCAGAAAAAAGGAAAAGATCCTCGAAGGGCATAAACATTAAAAACTACCTACGCTTCGCAAAGCTAATACCGTTGGGGGCGGAGGGAAACAAGAGTTGACCATGGGAGGTCAAAAAGGAATTATGAAAGTGAGTAGCCTGACACAAGTTAGTGCAAGCAATCCCAAACTCAGTATTCATAAACAAATATTCAATCCCAGAGGAGCTAGAAGGATTTAAGCAAATGATGCTAAAATGGCCAGCTTGGCCGGAAATCGAAAGTGCGCCTCTAAAAGTTTCAAAAATACGCAAAACAGATAATAAATTTATCATGACATTAAAAATTAACTAAAAAATATTTAGAGGAAATGAATAGCCAAACTTCGAAAATATTGATGTTCATTGCACCAGAGAAAATAATTTCCTAATCAAATCGGTTATATATATCTTTACAAGTTGCTTTATGTCGTACCGAAAAGATAGGTCTTATAGCGACGATGGAACAGGAAGGGGATAAGAGTGGGAAGAAAGCGGCCGTGCCCTTAATGAAGGTACGGCTCCAGCATTTGCCTGGTGTGAAAATGGGAAAACACGGAAACCATATTCTGGGCTGCCGAAAGTGGGGTTCGAACCCAATATCTCCCGGATTCAAGCTCACAGCTGCGCGGCCTAACCGCACGGCCGACTCGCCCGGTAATCGGTATACTAATTTACAAGTTGAGAAATTATTTGTACGATCATTCCTTCTTCACGAGTGCAATGTTAAGGTTACTCCGTTTATGGTATGTTTGTATTGTAACCTCCATATTTTCGAGACCAACTGATGTAGAAGGCTGTGTAAGTAAGTAATTAAGTAAGTAAGTAATTCGTCGTTATTCGTGGGGAAGTTAGAGGTTAAGGCCCTCTCTCGCGCTTAACCACATTATTAAACAAATATGTAATGGAAATAGTAAAATGAGAAAATTACAACAAATAATGAAAAATATACTGCCGTAATACTAATAGCAGATATGAAGCCGACCCTGCAGTAGTTTCATGGTTCTAATCCAATCATCCCTTGGTTGCCCCTCTTAGTCGCCTCTTACGACAGACAGGGGAGACCATGGGTGTATTCTTCGTCTGCATCCCCCACCCACAGGGGTTGTGTGTTTGATCCGCGAGAGGTATTTTATTTACCTCAAGTCCGCCAGCAAGCCGGTTAGGACCCCCCTATCCGCCACCTGGGACGCGACCCGAACGACCTCTGGTAGCAACATTTATATGACCACATTCCGGGCCATTTTGCAGGAAAATTAAAAAGACCCATGGAAACATGTTTCAGATAAAAAATAAGTTTGAATATTTTCTACATTCTTCCCGCAGTCACATTTTATTGGCTGAAGAAACAAAAACATGGCCACTTACTGAAAATTTCAATACATGATTTTACGGATTTAAATGTACTTGTTCAGGTTGTTATTCTTAAAATTTATTTTAAATGGTTTTTGTGGAAAATGATTATACCGCTGGAATCAACAGTCCTTTCTGAAGATTTTAGTATAATTTATTTGGCAGCTTTATTGGAGGTAATATCAGGAGCTTGGGAGAGAATAAACTGCCTCGCGCTCCGAAATTATATGTTCAGTTACAACCTTGGCAACAGCGCAATTTCTGTGACCCGCCTAATTTCGTGGACGCGACTATACATATCTCTCGCGAATGACCTGTTAGGCTCGGTGACGTTACATGTTTAAAGGAGAGCAGTACAAATGCATGTGTATATCGAACTTCTACATCGAACTCCAAACATTGACCTCTGTTACTGTACCTCACGCCAGGTTGTCCGAATTCCCAAGATCTGTCATTTCCTCCATTTCATCGTCAAGAATTGATTCGCTGCTAGTGAATTCTTTAAAGTTTAATAAATATTTCAATGGTTGCACACGATGGTAATGAAGGAATTAAAACTTAATTAATCAAAATAAAGCCTTCGTGGCTCAGGTGGCAAGGCGCCGCCTTCTCGCCTCTGGGTCCCGTGGTTCAAATCTCGGTCACACCTGGTGAGATTTATGCTGAACGAAGTGGAAGCAGGATAGATTTTCCTTCAGGTTTTACGATTTTCTCTGTCAACTTTCATTAGAGAAACACACTCCAATACCATTTCATTTCATCTATCTGTCATTAATCATTGCATCAGTGGAGTGCTACAAGTTTTGGCAGCCGGTACAGTTCTATCCTCGCCGCTAGACCTTGACCGTGTCAAATGACTGGAAACAGACTGTGGATTTTCATTTTTCATTGAAAATAAAATTCAACCTTTTATACCTGTATCTGCTGGCCACCAAGGGGAACTGATGCTTGTGAAAGATATTTAACACCTTCCATAGCTCCTGCCCCATCGAGGTTCGAACTAGATGGTGAACGTTTAGCTTCGACGATCGTTGTCACACTAACTCATTCAAATGTACGTCAACGCTGGGGAGGTAGTGGCTGTTATTTTAATTATCCCCCCCCCCACATTTGCCTCAATAGGATCTTCAAGGCTGCCGTCTGTGGGAACTGAACCAACCATCTCCCGAATGCAAGCTTACAGCTATGCAACAAATTCCGCAAAGCCAGTCGTTTAATTATTACTATTATTAAAATATGAAGAAGAAGGAGGAGGAGAAGAAAGAAAGGGAAGTAATATGCATTTAAAGTTCCTTCAACTACGTTCAGCCTTATGTCGGAATTTCGATCTGACATAACCTTACTCAGTAGATTTTGAAAAACGACTTATTTTGCGGAATTTTTACACGCCGCAAGTACAAATAAATATTCTCCACGAATCTCTCATTAAGAGTTTATCATAATCTTCAACCACATTCAAATCTATATGCAAATTATTCCGAAATACCCCCTGCGCTTCCGACAGATGATTCAGTAAGCTTTTACTCCGCGTTTCCGTTGGACACCTGCCTCTTCACATGCGCTGCTCCCTCAGCTACACAGCAAGAGGTCTAGATTACAGCCTTTACCTCTAGGGGACGCATTTCCTTGTTTTAATTAAATTTCTATGTCTGATGCTCATCTAAATGAATTTTAAAACCCTCACTACGCGCGGTCTTATCTATGCAAAATAAGCTTCGTTACGTTTTCCTATATGGTTTCTCTTCTCCCTTTTCAAGATGGAACTGATTCAAACAAAAGCCAGTGGGGGCGTTGTCCAGTCTTTAGTAGAACGAAGTATTGAAACGAATTGTCACATCGCAGAGCACTTCGACGAGAAGAAGCTTCCTTCGATACTTTTATATGTGAACAGAAGATATTATTGTGTAGAAAACCCTCACCAGGGTTACTTGATTCGAAAACTGGAAAAGATTCAAAGAAAAGAAGCATAACTTTTCTGGGTGATTTCCGACAAAAGAGTTATGTTACGAAAATGTTGCATGCTTTGTGTTCCGAGAAGACCTTGGAGTAGAGCCTCCGTGGCTCAGGAGGCAGCGCACCGGCCTCTCACCGCTATGTTCCGTGGTTCACATCCCGGTCACTTTATGTGAGATGTGTGCTGATAAAAGCGGAGGCGGGACAGGATTTTCTCCGGGTACTAAGGTTTTCCCTGTCATCTTTCATTCCAGAAACACACTCCAATTTCATTTCATTTCATTTCATCAGTCAGTCATTACCCCAGAGGAGTGAGTCGGCACAATTCCTATCCTCGTCGCTAGATGGCAGCTTCATTCATTCCATTCCTTCCGGGCGACTTGGCCGTGGGGATAGGGGCACACGGCTGTGAGCTTGCATCCGGGAGATAATGGTTTCGAATCCCACTGTCGGCACCCATGAAGATGGATTTCCGTGATTTCCAATTTTCACATTTCCTATCGTCGTCATAAGACCTATCTGTGACGGTGCGACGTAGAGGCACTAGCAAAAAAAAAAAAGGATAGCATTCCATTCCTGACCCAGTCAAAGGACTGGGAACAGGGTGTGGATTTTCTTTTTCAAGACTGGGCGTAGGGAGACGAACAGTTCGACCAAGCAGAATGTTTCGAGCTGGAGAGATGGCTTCGAATGGAATTAGTAGAAGAATAAGCTTGAGCGGAGGTTTTAAAAAGTAGAAAATATCATAATTTGAAAATAAAGTTTAAATTCAAAAGGATGAGGTAGGGCAAATACTCGTTCTCAGGAAGATGAATTAGATTTGAAAATAATTGCGAAGGGAGATATTTTATAAACATCCAACTTCTTCAAGGGAAATACTAGGTAAAAGACTGATAGGTAATCTGTCTGTCCCCCTGCTGATGATGATTATGATGTTTGTTCTTTAGAGGGGCCTAACAGCTAGGTAATCGATCCCTATGTCTCCCTGTTAAAAGTCTTCGAAATTCTGTATATTTCGTCCACTTCTATTATAATCCGATGGCCCCGCGGTGTAGGTGTAGCGAGCGTGCATCTTATCCAGAGGCCCCGGGTTCGATTCCCGGCCAGATCAGGGATTTTTATTTGGATCTGAAGGCTGGTTCGAGGTTCACTCAGCCAACGTGAGTTCAATTGAGGAGCTACCTGACTATGAGATGGCGGCCCCGGTACAGAAGCCAAGAATAACGGCCGAGGAGGTTCGTCGTGCTGACCACACACCACAGGCCTTCGGACTAAGCAGCGGTCGCTTGGTAGGCCATGACCCTTCGGGCCTATTGCGCCATGGGGTTTGGTTTTGGTCTATTATGATTCTAGACCGATTATGCTTTACATGTATAAGGTTGATCAACTTGAAACACAGCATTAGGCCCTATCACTTGACGTTAGGGCGTCCTTAGCCAATGCACTTCAACTTACCGGGAAAATACCGCAACGGGCTTTAATTTAACCTCAGTTGTCAACTCTCACCTCCACCTAAACCATGTATCTGTTATTCTATTAAAACCTGAATATTACTCTCCTGGAAACACTACCATCTTTTGCTCTTTCACTTAACTTTGATTACCAATCAAAAAGGAATAGCTTTTGAAGGATTTAACCAACGATAATTATGAATGGATCTTCATTGAATATTATTACCATCCAGATTTAATAAATAATCCTATTTTTAAATAATATCTAACCAGGCGAATTGGCCATGCGTGTAGGCTTACGCAGCTGTGAGCTTGCATTCGGGAGATAGTGGGTTCGAACCCCGATGTCGGCAGCCCTGAATATGGTTTTCCGTGTTGTTTCATTTTCGCACCAGGCACATTCTGGGGATGTACTTTAATTAATATCACGGCCGCTTCCTTCCAAATCTTAGCTTTTTCCTATCCCATCGTCGCTATAAGATATATCTGTGTTGGTGCGAAGTAAAGCAAATTGTGAATACTATCCAAAAGTCTACCAATGAGTAAATTCTTCCAATATTCATTCACTAGGATAGTAAAAAATGCAGCGTAAAAAGCATACGTAATGGAAGATTCAGGAAAATTGTAGTAAAATAGGAAACACCCTATCCTACTTATCTTTAAAGTGCAATTGTATTTTTCGATACATTTTTGCATGGACAGTGGGATGCAGAGGAGGAAATGTTGATATATCAAAGGAGCCTAAAAATATGAAAATTATTTCGAAAGATGTCTTGGCGTATGAAACGTCATAAACATCTAGCGTTTGTTGAAGATTTGTGGAACACCTCTAAACTTTCGAGGTGGGTGTCTCCTCACTTCCCGGGTATTGGTGTTGCAGTTTAGAAACATCCCACTCTGCAAACGGCGTCAATAAAACGAAGTCATTCATTCCTATTTAGATTAGCATTCATTGTTCTAATTTATTGTTGAAGACATTAGTAACTTGTATCTTTAGATAAGTAAGGATATTGATAATAAAACGCTTGTTTTCACTTCCCAGTAACATGCAGCTGGAAGCAATTGAAAACACATAAATTAATTCATCATTTGTTTCCATTAATAATTATATCATTGCTCATATTGTGCCAATTCAATAACCTTCATCAGCTCTTTTATAGAAGCGATGGTAACTAACAATAGCATACAAACACAATGAAGTTCATTAACTAAGGCGTCAAACAAAATAAATATTTGATATCGCGTAATTGCTTAGCCAGTACCTCTCATCCATCTCACTCTCTCTCTCTCTCTCTGTCTCTCTCTCTCACTCTCTCTCTCTCTCTCTGTGTGTGTGTGTGTGTGTGTGTGTGTGTGTGTGTGTGTGTGTGAAAATATTTAAAGAAAGATCTAATTAACGGACCAATAGAGGATTATGGAGAGGCGTAGGCTTGCAGACTGAACGCTGAAAGGCATATCAGTCTGTAATAATAATAATAATAATAATAATAATAATAATAATAATAATAATAATAATAATAACCACAGAATTCGCTTTACGTTGCACCAACACAGATAGTTCTTTTAACAATTTGTTTAACGTCGCGTCGACACTGGTAAGTCTTATGGCGACGATGGGATAGGACAGGCGTAGGAGTGGGAAGGAAGTGGCCATGGTCTTAATTAAAGTACAGCCCGAGCATTTGCCTGGTGTGAAAATGTGAAAACACGGAAAAAATCTAATTCAGGGCTGCTGACAGTGTGGATCGAACCCAACTATCTCCCCAATGCAAGCTCAGGGCTGCGGGCCCCTTAACGTACGGCCAACTCGCCCGGTACAGATAGGTTTTATGGCGATGATGCGATAGGAAAGGGCTAAGAATGGAAAGGAAGCGGTCATAGCCTTGATTAATGTACAGCCCCAGCATTTGCCTCGTATGAAAATGAGAAATCACGGAATACCCTCTTCAGGACTACCAGCAGTGGGATTCGAACCTACTATATCCCGAATGCAAGCTCAGAGCTGCATGTTCGTAACTACACGGCCAACTCGGTCTCTTATATTATGCTAATAACTTAGAGGGAATTTATTTTATGGCACAAAATTTGGCAAGAAGTTGATGGAGATAATGTATAACTGAGAGTGATTTAATGTGGTTTTCTTTTGTCTTGTTAGTTTTAATAACTTTTGCATGTAAGAAAAACATAGTTGAAAATAAATGTATAATTGTAAAGTATGCAATGGAAAACGCTCCTTATCCATTTTAACGAATCTAAGTTTGTCTTCTCCTCAATTTGGACTCAACATTGGCTACTCATTACGCAGATTCATTTTATGCTTGAAGTCAGATTAAAAATTACAAATGATGTTGATATAATTGGTAAACTTGTAGAAACGCCAAAAGGAAAGTCGAAGAAATTTTGCCCCAATTTCTGAAAGTAAACATTTTAAAATGTGTATGGCAAGTTTTGAAATTATGTGACTCAAATATCAAAACGGCGGATTATGGATTACGCGTCGAAAATTCACTTCACTAACGCCTTCGCTTTAAACGGTAATATTCATTATCATTTCTATATTATAGATAGTGAGTTAAATATCAGAAAACTAATGTTTCACTATTCTATTCTTTCCGATTTTGGCCATCCAACTACCACGTAAAGTATCACCTTAATCCTTCTTTTCTTGACTTCCAATAGTTCTTCATGCTTTCACTGTACTGTTTCTCCTCTCTTGTGTCCAGATGTTATTACCTTTCCTCTTCTCGGCCTCCTGGAAATCCTTGAAATTTTGTAGACCTGCTGTACTGTATGTATCTTCTTAAAGTTGTTTTCCCTTGTAGTATATCGTCTGTTATTCTAATCTGTCATATCATTTTTACACCCTCGATAACTGGGTGCCATTCTTGCTCTTGTAAATATGGTTGAACACTCGTTTTGTCAATCTGCCCTTATCCATTCTCATTATGTGACCGAAAATTATCCTCTTTTTGATCCTGCCGACATCCTTTTATTTCCTTTGTCCTTGTGTAGATCCTATGTCTGAAAACTCCTTCCTCCGTTTTCAATGGTACCCATAAGTTCCTCAATATTTCCCTTTCCCTTTTCTCTATTTCTATTTCATAGGTTTTCATAGAGAACATACATTATGTGGCATACAGACTCTCTGGTTTGATTACTGTGTTGTAGAGTTTGATTTTAGTTTTCCCTCAGATATTCTTCTTACTGTAGGTATCTTTAGTCAGTTGGTTACACTTTTCTTGCTCTTGATATGTTTGCTTCCTTATAAAGTCCATTGATCTGAATTAATTCACCTAGGTATTTCTTTTTGCAAGTTCCTTTACGTCCCACCGATACAGATAGGTCTTATGGCGACAATGGGATGGGAAAGGGATAGGAGTGGAAAGGAAGCGACCCTGGCCTTAATTAAGATACAGCCACAGCATTTACCTGCTGAGAAAATGGGAAAGCACGGAAAACCATCTTCAGGGCTGCCGTCAGTGGGGATCGAACCCATTATCTGCCGAATACTGGATACTGGCGCACTTAAGCGACTGCAGCTATCGAGCTCGGTCCTAGATATTTCATTTTATTAGTCTTGTTGATTTTTCCATGCTCTGTTTTTTAGCACTGTTGATGAATTTCTAATATTGGACATGCATTTAGTCTTCTCAAAAGATAAAGTCATACTTTTCCTGCTGTCTTTTTTCTGTTCTAAGCCAGTCTTTATACTTCCAGAGCTTTGTGCTTTGAACCTAATCTGATCTCATCATGTAGTCCCATTTTTTCGAGTTTTTGTTCCCAAAGTATTTTTACCATTTTCATGACACTACTGAAAAATTAGGGGAAAGCCCATCTCCCTGCCTGACACAGGTTTTAAGTTTCAAATTCACCTGAGATTCTCCCATAAATTGCACTCAGAACTTTGTTTCACTTACCTTTGTTAATTATCAATCAAACATTACTATTATTCGAAGGAGAAGAAGAAGACCGTATTCAAATAGTAACTAGTGATACCTTAAGGGGAACTGATGCTCTAAGGTCGTTGAAACATGCAATATGCTATCTGAAAAGCCAGTATGGTGAAGTATTCCCCCTCCACTCAAGTCTGGCTACATTTCAATCTTCTATAGAAGCTTCCATATCGTTTTTCGCCCTCTTCTACTTCTCCACATGCCCTCGAATTCTTTGTCCTAGACTCACCGCAAGAGATACACAACCCTCCCCACCTCTTTTACTCATATTAATCCCCCACTAAAAAGTGAGAGCCAGTTACACTTGAAGCGTTATGTAAACATGCGGGACCTAGGAAACTTTAAGAACCAGCACATCTGTCAGCTTAACTTACAGTGTCCCCATACTCGCGCTCAAATCCGCCTATTATATTCAGTGTTTGTGCAAACTATTTCCTTCCCTAATCCTAACACATCTGCGCTCTTTTGCCGTATTCACAACATTGTTCCTACTGTTCAACATGTAGCATATTCAACAAACAGCTTTTAAGCTGCTGAGTTGTGTTCACTGTAAATGTATGCAAAGAAAACGTATTAACGAAATATATTTGTCCATTTACTTTATATCCGTTTAAAGCCATAGTTTACAGTACGATATCTGCAGTGCTGGAAATATTGCGGGCATGATAGCCGAGTGGCATTGTCACCGGAATCTCAAAGAGACTGTCGCGGTTGGAATGCTTGTGGGAGTTTCCGAAAATAAAAGTGGCATTCTTATGGTCTATATTTCACGTAGAACTTGAGGTCCCGCAGCTATTGTAATGTATTTGTAACTCTGTTAGATTCACTGGTATATTGGAGGAGTGCGGGGGGGGGGGGGAGGCTGACAGCATGAAGTAGTTGAGGAGTGATTGGTTAACCTAGAACGATGTCGAGGAAATGGAAACAAATAGAAACTATATTTCCACTTCCCGAGACGCATATGCCCTGGGGTTCACTCAGCCTACTTAAGAAATGAGTGCGGGATTTATTGCAGGAAGAGAGGATGGTCAGTCATAGCATTAAAAACTTTATCCTTCAACTTCCATTCCTCCAAAGGCCTTCATGACCTGTACAAAGAGATTTTTTTCATCTTATTACAATATTCTCAAACAATATTGTACTAACGTAATGGAGAAAGGACATAAACTCCCAGATATAGGTTGCTTATGTTGTTATTCCCTAAAACTGATACCATAACAAAGAATCAGAAGCCTCTAATATGAATGAATCAATTTCCGGTTACAAGTGCACTTCGGAGCTATTCTCACTGTCGTAATCCCACACGATCTTTTCAAAATTATAGTCAAATTCCGGAATAACATCATAATTGGAGTATGTGGGAATTATACTTAGCTAATCACGAAATTATAACAGTTATACTCGCTCATGAATACCACGGAAAAGTAGGTCATCGAATAATAATCATCAATAAGTACATGATGGCCACCACCACCACGCCGTTGTATTCGTACCTTAAATAGCTTAACATTTGATAATTATGAAATCGTCATAGGAAGTACGTCAGTTCTAGAAACTTGTTTCATAGCTTGCTCTTCAGAATTCACAGGTGTAAATCCATTTCATAATCAGATTATTATTATTATTATTATTATTATTATTATTATTATTATTATTATTATTATTATTATTTCGTGTGGCTATTTCTAGCCGAGTGCAGCCCTTGTAAGGCAGACCCTCCGATGAGGGTGGGCGGCATCTGCCATATGTAGGGAACTGCGTGTTATTGTGGTGGAGGATAGTGTTATGTGTGGTGTGTGAGTTGCAGGGATGTTGGGGACAGCACAAACACCCAGCCCCCGGGCAATTGAAAGTAACCAATGAAGATTAAAATCCCCGACCCGGCCGGGAATCGAACCCGGGACCCTCTGAACCGAAGGCCAGTACGTTGACCATTCAGCCAACGAGTAGGACATAATAATAATAATAATAATAATAATTGCCGGTCCCAAGCCCGGGGCCCCATCTTGCAAGTGATGGGGAAGGAGGAGGGGGAGGAGTAACAACCTCGTAAAAAAACCTGGGTCCATCTGGCTCCGGATGGTAGCACCCTGTAAGGGCCCCTGCCTAGGGTTACAGGTGAAACCTGGTCAACGGTCTCGAAGGCGGATGAGGAATTTAATGTCCCAACGGTGGAGAGAGCGGAAGAACCTAGTGGAGTAAAGCACGAATAAAAAATCATTTCGGACTAACAATCCGATCTTATCTTGGAATTAATTTCCTACCTTGTACAATGTACAATTTCAATTGCAGAATGGAAAGTCCGCTGAATGAAAGCACTACCCCAGGTGGTAGCTCGGAAGAGAAATCCACCATTGCGTTATGCAATGCATCGGGACCTAGGGTTCTGGGGAGTCCCAACATCTGCAATAAGGGTGAGTCGGAGCATCCTTGGAATCCTTTCAGACTTAAATTTAAGAGGAAATTCTTTGCAGGCACTCTTAATGTAAATTCCTTGCTAAAAACCGGCAAACAGAAAGAACTGGAAATTTTCTTAGATAGACATGAAATCCAGATCTTAGCAGCTCAAGAGACACGGTTTATGGATGAGAATGTAACAGAAACCAAAAACTATAGAATCTTTAAAGGTAAACCAGCAATCAAAATTATGAAAGGAATGCCACTACTAGGTACCGCCTTTTATGTCCATAAAGCAATAGTTGATAATGTTATGGAATTTAAATCTAGTTCAGAAAGGTTATCTCTTCTCACACTTAAATGCAAGAACAAAAAGTATACATTTGTTAACTGCCATGCACCAATAAATGAAGATAATAGCAAGAACCCAAGTAAAACTGAAGAATTCTGGAGTCTTCTAGATGATGAAATGTCAAAAATTCCAAAATTAAATGTTATTATTCTACTCGGTGATTTTAATGCACAGATAGGCAAAGAAAAAGTTTTCAGCAAAACAGTAGGGGCATATCCGGCACACAAAAGAACAAACAAAAATGGCATGAGACTAATTAATCTCTGTAAATCCTTTCACCTAAAATTAATGTCGACCTTCTTCAAGAAACTTCCAAGAAAGGCTAAAACATGGGTGTCCCCAAATCCGATGTTAGGTGAGTTTCAGTTGGACCATGTAGCTATTTCTCAAGAAAGTATTAAGGAAATTATGAATGTTAAAGTAATAAGAAGTGGGGAGTTTGACTCCGATCATTACCTCTCTAAAATTAAGCTAAAGCTTCTACCTCGCAGGAATCAAAGAAGGCCGAGAAAATTAATGAAATACAACATAGATAGGCTCAACATTACACAAGCAACTATAGAAAACTTTCAGGAAGAAATTAAAATAACTCAGCATGGCAAATGGCCAGAATTATCTAAACAGATTAATAGTGCAGCGAAGAAAGTATTTGGATCAGTTAAAACTAAAAAGAAAGTATGGTGGAATAACGTATGTGAGGAAGCACTTATGGAAAGAGTGAAAAAGTGGAAAAAATGGAAATGTTCCGGAAAGAATGAACACTATGAGCTATTTAAACAACAAAGAAAGGAAACAACAAGAATAATAAGGCAGGTTAAAAGATCTTTTGAAAAATCGCAGCTAGTAGAAATTGAGAATAATTTTGTAAAAAATAACTCCCGAAATTTCTATCAGACCTTTAAGAATAACCTGAAAGGTTATCAATCCCGGAGCATTTGCTTCAGAGATGCAAATGGTAATAGTGGCCTTAACAATGCCGAGAATTGTGAGATTCTGGCAAAACACTTCGAACACCTGCTGAACTGCCCTGAGCCAAATCATAAATTAGAATTTTCAGAAATTCAGGAAAATCTAGAAGCTGATTCACCTCCAACAGCGGAAGAAATAAAGGAAGCAATAAAAATTCTTAAAAATAACAAAGCTAGTGGGGAAGACTCCATAACAGCTGAACTTTTAAAATGGGCTGAACCAAAAATTATAGAAGATCTACAAATAATCTTTGAAGAAATTTGGGAAACAGAAAAGATCCCAGAGGATTGGAAAGTGGCTCTAATACACCCATTACACAAGAAGGGTAACAAGCAGGATGTCAACAACTACAGAGGTATATCTCTCTTGCCAGTTGCTTACAAGATACTCTCAACAATACTACTAAATAGAGTAAAATCGACACTGGACAGTCAATTGGGTGAATATCAAGGTGGATTTAGAGAAGGAAGATCTTGCTCCGAACAGATTTTCAACCTGAAATCTATAATTCGACACATATTAATAAACTCCAAAGACATAGTTGTAACATTTATTGACTTTAAAAAAGCCTTTGACTCTGTTGATAGGGAAACCCTAGATAAAGTAATCCGTGAATTTGGAGTTAAAACTAAATTGGCAAACCTAATTCGTGAAACACTTACAGACACTATCTCGAAAGTAAAATTTATGGGTGAAGTATCTCGACCTTTCAAAATAAATACAGGTGTCAGGCAGGGCGATGGTCTATCTCCACTCCTTTTCAATTGTGTCATGGAGAAAATTGTAAGAATTTGGAATGAAAAACTGAAAGAATATAAAATATTGCCACTCATGCTGGGGAAGAAGAGCAAAGGTGTTGCAATAAATTGCCTAGCATTTGCAGATGACTTTGCCATACTTTCAGAAAGCCTTACAGATGCAGCAATGCAAGTCAATCTCCTTGAAAAGACAGCCAACATGACAGGCTTGAGAATCTCTGCCGAGAAAACAAAATTTTTGACAAATATAAAAAGTGCCCCAAAGTTTTTAGCAACGGATATTGGTCGAATAGAAAAGGTAAAGAAATTCAAATATTTGGGTGAGACAATTCAAGAAAATGGTTTAGAAAAATCTGCTATAGAGGAGAGGATACAAAAGATGGAAAGAGCATACGGTATAACTAAGAATACTTACAACAAAAAGTGCTTATCAAGGAAACTTAAAATAATGCACTACAACACAGTAGTGAAACCAGAATGCCTTTATGCCAGCGAATGTCTAGCACTGAACTACAAGCTTGATAAATTAGAAATATTAGAAAGAAGAATTATAAGGAAAATATTAGGTCCTCCAAGAATTGCAGAGTTTTGGAAATTAAGAAGTAACAATGAAATTTACCAGAACGTAGAAAACATATCAGAAACAATAAGAAAAAGGAGATTGCTATTTCTTGGACACATTTACAGAATGGATGACAATAGACTAACTAAACGAATCTTCAAGTACCTTTGGGAAAAGAAATCAACTACCACCTGGATTCAAGAAGTCAAGAAAGACCTGGAAAGGAACAACATACGAGAAGAAGAATTATTGGAAAGAAAGATTTTTAGGAAGAAAGTCTTACAAATGGAAGGATTCCAAGGGAGGAAGGAAAAGAAAACAGGCACAAAGTGGACTGAAGACAGGAAAAAGAAACACAGTGAAACAATGAAAGAATACTGGAAGAAAAGGAAAGAACTAAGGAGGAACAATTGAAATTGTAACGTGGTCCTTAGAAGGCCGGAACGCAAGAAGAAGAAGAAATAATAATAATAATAATAATAATAATAATAATAATAATAATAATAATAATAATAATAATAATAATAATAATAAGCTGAAACCCGTCAAGACATGTTGGGCAAATATTTATTAAATGATTTCCTTATCTATATGACATTCTTTGTACTTCATTCTCTCACATTTTCTTCACATCACACCGACCGAGATAGATCTTATGGCGATGATGGGATAGGAAATGTCTAGAAGTGAGAAGGAAACGACCGTGTTTTGCCTAGCGTGAAAATGAGGAAACCACGGAAAACCATCTTCAGGGCTGCCAACAGTGGGGTTCAAACTCACTATCTCCCGAATGTAAGCTGATAACTACGTGACCCAAACCACGCAGCCACTTACTCGCTCTATTCCTTAAGCAATTGTCTTTTGCAACTTTAAAATATCGTTCTCTTGACCCTGAAACACTTAACTGGTCATGGCTGAAAACTGACTGAGGTAAATAAAGACCTTCAGGTCCCTTGAGGTTAATCGATCGTGATATAAAATGCCAAGCGAATTGGAAATTGATGCCTCTTGAAAGAAAATGGAAGTGTTTTATCGGATTTTAAGTCAATTTGAGGAAAAAAGATTTCTCTGTCCAGCTTTATCTCCACTTAATCTTTCCCAAATCATCCAGCTCTGTGGCTAAATGGTTAGCGTCCTGGCCTTCGGTCGAGGGTTCCAGGAGTTCGATTCCCGGCCAGGTCGAGGATTTTAACCTTAATTGGGACTAGGTGTGTGTGCCGTCTTCGTCATTAGAATTCATCACAGGCAGGCCCCTATTATCACAAACGTGCAGGTTGCCTCTACGGCGTCAAATCGAAAGACCTACAACAGGCTTCTTCGGTAGCCACACGCTATTTTTAATACTTCCAAATCTAAACAATCTTAGTACATACTTCGTAGAGTTAGGCCCTAATTTTGTTTCGTTCAGGAGCCGTTGGGAAACGTTCCGATTTCTAAGGAGCATAACTATGGCTCCAATTCTTGGAATATGTGGACGCAAACCATTAATTTCCAGGAATTCAAAAATTATGTTGGAAATTGAAGTAGCTAGCTTCCTTCTTCAGTATTAATATGTTTAGCTAGTGAATGGTTTTGAACTACCGGATATAAGCCCAATGACTTTCAAATTAATACTAAGAATGAAAACTTTCGAGAAAGTTATGACATCTTTCGCAGAAGTGAACGTTTTGCTATAAATTTAAATCACGATATCATCACGTGCTAAAATTCTGACTGGTAGTTCAATAATATTTGAGCCGTTACCGTCTAGAGAGGGTTAGTCACCACTACCGATTTCTTGAAAATAATCAGCGAATTCCACTTTTTGTGGTTTTGTCCGCATATTTTTATGAATGCGACGTGTTCTGAAGAATGGTCAAGGGGGAGAGTATTTAATATAATATTATAAATAAATAATTGTTTGGTGATAAACATTTGGCGGAACAGACTAAAGGTTTATGAAGTCTTCCACAAGAACGGCAGTTTTCCCACCACAAGGAATGGAATGTCGTTACCTACGATATATTTTAGAAGACTATTCACACACATTAATGAATGACTAGTTACCATTGGGGTTTATCTCATATTGGGCCATTCTAAACGTATATCGTCACCTGCTTTGGAATTTCATTTTAAACAAGACACCGAACACTCATTTAAATTCTGAGGAATTTTTAATGAATTGTGCACTATTCAAGAAAGGCGTCCGACTGCGCATGCTTGTCTGCCCACTTCCACCTCCCCTTCTCAGCGCTCACACGGTTCCGGCGGCCTTGAAGGTACTGGTGAATGCTTTAGCGAATCAGAATGCTACATTTTTCTTTAATAATTTATAATATACGGCAATAACTATTTATGCTTTTAAAGACGTTCTGCAAATCTTCAGGCCAAGGGTTTTCGTCAAAATGTTTTATGATTTCAATCGCTTCAACCGTTCTCTCAAAATCGCGGTTAGAAACATCAGCCTAAATATACCGATAATAATAATTAAAAAGAAACGAGCCAGAGGCTATAAGACCTGCACTGTTATTTCCAAAGTATTGCCCAGCACTGTTGAGGCACTTGTCCCACTGAGACACAAGGCAGTGAATGGACGTCTCGTAAAATTCCTGGGGCTGCGTTATGAACCATTTCCGAAAGCACTGCTTGATGTCGGTCTCCGACGTAAATCGTTTGTCTCTCGGAACCTTCCTTAGCTCACATTGGATTTTTTGGGTGGCGGCGACCCTGTGTAGCTCAACTGGAGACTTTGTCGTTTTGATTCGGGTTCGAAGTGATGACACCAAGTCTCGTTTCCAGCGACCACTCGTGACAGGAACTCATGCCCTTCCTTGGCACAGCGCAGCAAATGTTCAAGAGAGAGGTCCATTAGACATGCTTCCTGTGCTGGTTGAATACTGTGAGGCACCCATTTGGGCGCACTTTCAGTGAAATTTCAACCTGTCCTTAACGATGGCGTGAACACTTTCTACGCTCACTCCGACCTCTGCGGCAATGGCTGCTAACGTAACTAGCCGGTCTTGCATAATGAGGGCATCCACCTGCTGGCCAACGGCATCGGTAATGCGGTGTGGCGTTCCAGACCGTGCATCATCGGTCAACGACATGCGTCCTTCCCTGAATCGCTTGTGCCATGCCTTGACCCTTGCGACGGACATGCAGTGCTCTCCGTTCATTTCTCCCATTCTTCAATGAATTTGCGATCCCCTCACTCCTAATGCTGTCAGGAAACGCTCTACACACCTTTGTCCTTCTTTTGAAGCCTCTATTTCAGTATTTACAGCACGACTGGGTGCAGTGCACGCTCAAAGCGTACGCGTGCTCGCTCTGTCGTCACGTGGCGTGCACCCATGTCCGGCAGCGCTCTTATAGGGACCGCAACTTCTTCAGCAGATAATTACATTATGATCCTTTCAGCGGTTTTCATTTTATAACCTCCGGCTCATTTCTTTTTGAATGGCCCTCATAATTCAGTGAAATCGAAATTATTACAGTGGTCGATGTTACTAGCTTTATCTTTGTGTTGACGTTTTTCTTTTAGGGATCTCAGCTGAAATGGACAGCTACTTCAAGTAGTCTATCTATGTAACTGCCTGTGTATCTATGTACTTGCGATGTTCTAAACTTTTAACTACAGTGTCGATCACCAAATGTCCCTTATAGACATGTTATGGTAATAAAAATACAGCATTATTGCTACATACCACAACACATGGATCGGTGCAGCTGGTATCTTCGGTTTTCACTTACCTGAAACAAAAGAAAGAACTCAATAAAACATAAAGTATTGAAGTATTAGATATTTGTATATTTACATAAATAAAATGCACAATATCATCATCATCGTCATCATCAATGATGTGCATTTAGGGCTGTCACCCAGGTGGAAGATTCCCTATCATTTTTTTACCTAGCCTTGTCTTTAACATTTTCAAAGAACTTGGAAAATAATCGAACATATCCCTTCAAAACACTGATCAACAAAAAATGTAAGGTTCAATAGTGTCAAGTTTTAAATTTCTAGAGTGTCTATCAATGTCTAATAATTTATATCTATTTCTATTTGTATATCTTCCTTAATACATCACTACACATCGACTTCCAATTATAGGTACAGTCAATGATCAGATGAAATTTTGCAAGAATCGTTATATTTTGGTTCTTTAATATTGGGATTTGGAACGTCGTGGTGAATATCCCGTGTACAAAATGCGTATGAAGTCAGTCTGATTAACGTATTCTTCTTATTCTTATTCTCCTTTTTCTTCGTAGCTTTTCCCCAGTAGCGGGCATTGGGAATTAGAAGTTGGGGCACAAACAGTTATAGAAACAGAAAGTACCAGGGTTTTGAAGGGTATAGCACGGGGGAGGGGGGATGAGGATGTTTACACCCAAATAGGAAAGATTAACTTCAAAATGGTAAGTTTTGTGTTGCTGTCTGTGCCAGTTTCGACAGAGAGGTACATACCATATAATAAAACTTTCTCCAAAGGAACAACAATTACAGAGGTTTTGAAATTAAACAGAAGTAGGGCGTGATTATACAAATAAAAATCATTCAGTGTATTTCACTTCACATTTAACAAAGTAGCATACAGACACATTGAATGAGAGTAAGATTGGCAGAATGACGAATGCGTGCGGTTAGCGGGTAAATCATACCTCGGTGTCCATGACCCTGGCAAAAATTTACGCCCTGCTACCCTTCCTCACGGCACATGCTACACGTTGCTGAGCGAGTCTCCAATACTTTCTGTAGCACTGTACGAATCGATTAGACAGACGCATGACATATTGTGCATATATCCCCCAAGTACTTTTCTTGATAATTAAGGAAATCGAAGGAAACAACTAGCTGATAAGACAACAGGGTTTGTACAATTTTTTTAAAATCCTATAATTTCTAGTTACAAGCGGTTAAAATGGAATAAAAAATTAATGCTTTTTTCCACAATCGCTGCCACTGCTTTTCCGTTACATGAAATAAAATTCAGTTTTACGGCCGGATGCCTTTCCTGACGTGAATCCAATGTGCAGTGGTCGCTGTGCCAGTTAGTAGAGTAATATCGACGTATTGTATGTAAATGAAGATGTGTATTAAGAGGAGCAAAAAATGCCTAGGCCCTAGCTAGAGGAATTAACCAGACGTGAGTAAAATCCCCAATCCGGCTGGGAATCGAGCTCGGCGCCCTTTGATCCGAGATCCGCTAAGCTGGCCGTTCATCCAAGGAGCTGGACGTGTGAAGTCAGTCTGATGAACCGTGTAATATTATTGTTCGTAATCTGTGTATTAGCTACCATCCCAGCTTCGCCCTGAGTCGAAAAGGTGAGCCACTGGCAGTCACTTAAGGAACGGTACTTTGGTAGTAATCATTTGACATGTCATTTTTTTTTCTTTTTTGCTATTTGCTTTACGTCGCACCGGCACAGATAGGTCTTATGGCGACGATGGAACAGGAAAGGTCTAGGAATGGGAAGGAAACGGCCGTGGCCTTAATTAAGGTACAGCCCCAGCATTTGCCTGGCGTGAAAATGGGAAACCACGGAAAACCATCTTCAGGGCTGCCGACAGTGAGGTTCGAACCAACTATCTCCCGGATGCGAGTTCACACCTCCACGCTCCTAACCGCACGGCCAACTCGCCCGGTGACATGTCATTTAGTATGATCTTTGAAAACTACGTGTGGAGAATTTATTCCTCCTGATTCAATGAAGTGTTGTATTAAATGTCAGTTCATAACTCTTAACAAGTTGTTGTGACTCAATTTTTAAGTTTGCTCATTGTTTGTAATAACGTCGCTCAGAGCGTGGGAGTAATAAACAGCCCATCATTAAAAATAACTCCTCCAAGATTCGCACAAGTAGGGAATTAAAACTTTTAAGTGAGAATTGTGAAGCAGTCTCACATTCTACTGCAACTTCTACAACTAGTGTTCTGCTCAGTCAACGAAAATATGAATAAACAGAAATTTTAACATCTTTAGAGATTTAACTGCTGCCATATGCAAACTTTCTGTCGATATTTAAAATCTTCCCTCTAGGCTAATTTTCAAGGTTCTATTAAGGAGGCTGAATTGAATATGATATAATAATATTTGACGTGGTTCTAGATTTCTAGATTCTGAAGTGGCTGAGAGATAAACTACAGGAGATGATCACAGATTAGTGAGGACCAGAATTCCAAGAAGGGTAAATTTAACTTCTCACACTTCACGTCCAGGAGAACACATTCTCAAGTGAACAGTGCCTGTCTACATTAGAAAAAATGAGGTTTTGAGTTTTCTGTTATTAAGGTTTCGTATTATAGTAAATCAGAAAAGCAACGACCAACTACCTCACTACCACTGCATTATTCACGTGCTATCTGGGAGATACACGGTGGTGTTTATTTGCTGTAACTTGAGCTTACATGAGGCTAGAAGCCCATCTCTCCTTCTAGCTTCCTGTATTGGAAGTAGTGACATCCAGTCGCGTTATGATCTTCATGCTATTCAAATGTCACGTGCTGCTGCCAGCATTATCTCACAGATACGACGCGAGTAAATTTGTAAGTTTTCTTGTGTAATGTGTTTTATTTGATGTGAATTAGCTCATTATTGTTTATGCTGTCCGGCTCCATGGCTGAATGCTTAGCGTGCTGGCCTTTGGTCGCGGGAGTCCCGGGTTCGATTCCCGGCAGGGTCGGGTATTTTAACAACCATTGGTTAATTTCCCCGGCACGGGGCTGGGTGTATTTGTGTTCTTCATCATCATTTCAACCTCATTATGACTTGCATGTCGCCTACGGGAGTCAAATCAAAAGACCTGCATATGGCGAGCCGAAACCGTCCTGGGATCTCCCGGCACTAAAACCCATATGTCATTTAATTTTCCATTTCATTTCACTGTTTATGCTAGTGCTTGCAGTTCGAGATCTTTTGAAACTGAAAATGAAGATGAAGATGATTTGTAAAATTGTATTGTGTTCAGTGAGTTGTTTGACTAATCAGTAAGATAACGATTTTAGGATCCTGAATACTGTGAAAAGAACAATCAGATGATTAGTTAAATTGTTTCAAATTTGCCAGTTTGCTTTCTGAATATTCCAATGGATATGTTGTAAATAAACCTTAAAGTGCATTTTATGTTGGTTTCTATCCTCCACAAATTATATAGGGGTTGTCTAGATGGGCTAAATGTATGTATCTCTCAGATACGACGCGAGCACTGATGCTACTTTTACGACACTCGTAATGCAGTGCTATTCATCTTGTCTAGTACGCCTCATTGTGGTGCTACCAACTGTTATTTTTCGGTTTCCTGTAACTATGGTGCTATTTGTTCCACCTAGCCTTTGGGCATTTGGGCTGATGACCTAGCAGGCAGATTACAGCAAAATACTTCCAGTAATCAACAGAGAAACTATTCATCAATCCGAGCTTTAGGACCTTTAAAGAACTTACGGTTAAACTTAAAAAAAAAAAACGATAAAGTACATAATTACTTCTCTTTTATCTCTACTACCACCATGTTCTACTATTGAGAAGCATTTCACTCAGCCAAACCGGGTTCAATTTCCGACTCTACCACTCGGGTGAATTCAGTCTTCAGTAACATAACTTACAAGAGAACTTCATGAATATCCCATTCTCAGCCTTCCCAAAAGTGGTTTTGCGTAGTTTCTTTGCTCAAGTCCTTGTTTTGAATAACACTAATTTCTTCCAATATCTTGTTTTCATGCACTATATTTGTTTCTTGATTACGTAATTCATATTTTTATTTCATCTTGTTGCTATAATATTGTAATCAGATATTATAATCCGGATTTGTAAATAATAATATTAATAATAATAACAGTTCTACTCCAGTACTGCTCGTACGACTCCATAGACAGACAGACAGACAGAAGCTCTTTGAAGTACTGGAAGAATATGGCATTCACACAAAAACTAGAGCCCTTACACAACAGACGCTTACAGACACCACCTCCAAGATCAAGTTCATGGGAGAAATTTTAGAACCCTTCCAGGTACAAACAGGTGTCCGACAAGAAGACGGGCTCTCACCAGTCTTGTTCAACATGGTGTTAGACAAAATTATCAAGCAGTGGGAGGAACAAGTTAAAGGAATATAGCTGGAAAGAACACGTGAAACAAAAACAATTATAAAATGTCTGGCATTTGCAGATGACATAGCTATACTCAACAATAATACACAGGAGGCAAAGGAAGCACTGGAACGCTTGCATGAAATAGCTGCCAAAACAGGTCTAAAGATATCTTACAAGAAGACCCAATACATGGAACGACAGAGTGTGATGTTTGGGACATCACTGCATGTCTTTAATTATTGAACTGTGAAATTAATTGATAAGATGTGTATATTTAATCACTGATAGGCCATGTTTAAATTAGTATATATATATAGTTTTTATCATCCATTTCAATTATCATTTCATTTCTTTGTATCGCGGCTATAACGTATTCTGAACGAACAAATTATTGGGTAAAGTATTTCAACATCATGCATATTTATAACTTGCAGTAAATTTTCCAATAGCCGTTGTGAGGTGACCAGAGTCAGCAGGCTAATTTCAGCCCAATTCCAGGAAAAGTACGTCATCTAGGTTACGAGAGACCTTACCCTCTCTACCTCATGAAGAGACAGTTGATACATTATTAACACCCACTTTTCAAACTCCGCTTCGGGACACTTTATTTCAGCGGGAAAGTTCAGCCTATGTGAATGAACGTAATGAAGCAACGTGATGGATTCACAGCAATACATAGGAGAAGGGATGAGACCTCGAATCTTACTGGACCATGTGATATGGCTGATGGAAGGAGACTTTTGAACCGATATATACCACCGACAAGAGCTGGAGAGGAGATTTCATACTCTTATTCTTACTCGTGAGCAGATTGTCACTTGTATTCGGACATTCTGATTCTGATTCTCACTCTTGGAAGAGACTCTTACTACGATTCTACGTCTGCACGTCGTAGAAGATTTTAACTTAGTTCACTTTGCATCTGAGTATATTCTACTCAAAAGTTACTCTCATTGGGAATTGTTATCTCAATGAAGAGAGGTAGTCAACGGGAGACCGGTTCTGACTAGTATAGGGGAGGAGAGCTTTTATTATGAATTTAGCTACGCTACTGTTCCGTAATACGGAAGAATACTAGTGTATTCTCTCCATGAACACAACCCATGGTGGTTTTGCATTTAAAATTAGGACTCATTACGACTTTATGTAAGGAGTACAGTAGGAAGTGTTAAGGACAGGAAATGTAGAAGTAGGACTGGAATCCAACAACAGAGAAGGCAGCCGGTACGAGATCCACACATCATCAGCTTCAAGACAACAGAGTCTACATATGGTGAGCTTATGGCATAAGTTACTGCAAGTCTTCGCGCAACAGTTCATTTTTAAAATTAATTTCATTCAATTTTTCTTTTGCTTCCGTAAGTTCAGATGTCGTTAAAACGCCGTTACGTCACGTCTTTCATCTTAATAAATAGCTGTTTGAATTTGTATTTTATGAAATGATTATTAATGATCCTTAAATTCCAAGTTAGTGTACTTAATGATTTGTGTTCCGTTCACCTCACCCCTGGGAGTTTTTTGAGTCACATTACGCTTTATTATTATTATTATTATTATTATTATTATTATTATTATTATTATTATTATTATTATTATTATTAATTATCTACTTTTGTTTTCAAGCCATAAGCTTGAAGACTGGCGCCCTTGGGATACTGTTTATGGAGAAACAATGACATATCATTTATTTATTTTAATATTAAAGTGACCCGCCACGTTATAATTTTGTCATACATCTGTGGGCCAAGTGGGTACGTCACAAGAGTAACAATGTGCACACCATACAGACTGTGCATGGATCGGTAAACAGAGTCGAAATATTTAAATATTTGGGGTAATACATACAAATAGCAGGATCAAACAAGGCGTCTAACATAGAACGAACGGAAAAACTCCAGAATGCATACAAACTCACATGGTCACATTATAATAAGGCAAGCATATCAAGCCAGGCCAAACTTAGACACGACAAAACAGTCGTACTACCAGAAGCATTGTGTGCATCAGAAACGACCACAATTGGAGCATCAGGCATCTTAAAGACAGAAAAAATAGAACTTAAAATTCTCAGAAAAATATTTGGACCAATACACTGAGATGGCATATTGATGAAACGACCAACCGAAGAGCTGTACCAACACACCAGACATGATCAGGAAACGCACACTAACTTTCTATGGGCACACACAGAGAATGGACAAAAACGGGCTTGCAAAGAAAATTTTTGACTTAGTAAACCGTTCAAGCAAGAAAACAAATTGGTATCATGAAATAGAGGAAGACTAAAGGCAGGTGGGGATCAACAGGCAAATGATAGGAGACAGAAAATAATTCAGAAATAAAATTTAGGAATAATAAATTTATTGTAAATGAGGAGAAGAAGACAGGTACATTGTGGACAGAACAAAGGAAACAGGAGCACAGCCATAGGATGAAGAGATTTTGGGAAGAGAAGAGAAAGAAGGGGAAAAGTGAAAATTGTGTCATCATGAGATATTCGAGTTCAAACACTGTCCATAAAGGCAAAAATGATATGAATGAATGAATGATTGAATGAATAATAACAGTACTACGTCCTAATAAATTTACGGTTTCCGGAGACGCCAAGGTGCCGGAAAATTGTCTTTCAGGTATTTATGTACGTAGAAGCAAATCTACCTGTTCAGTAGAGAGAGAGAGAGAGTATGACGAAACATTTTATATTATATCAGCGGCACACGTACGCAACAGTGCACGTACAAATCTCATCGAGTCTTACGAAAAATGTTCAACGAAAAGTGCATGTGACAATTGAAAACAGCTGCAATACATAATTATATTGGTAACCTGCTCGTCTGGGTGGATGATGATGATGATCATGATGATCATGAGATAGGTGGAGGGTGAAACTCAGTGTGGACACATAATGTACCCCTGCGCGAAGCAAACCGAGGGATCTGCTCAGGATTAACGTTTCCAACTGGCGGCCGAATCAGCAGCGTCATATCGCATCACTCCATATGAACACTGTGGAGAGGTTTCACACTGAACTCAGGTTTTCAGCACGCAATATAGTAATTAGAAACTGTATACCACCACCTCTCCTACCCTGCCGGCCAACATTCTGATAGTGACATATTTTTTCCACCAACGGGACTCGAAGCCGGCCAACCATTGCATCAGACCATAAAGATGTGACACTTTAAAAATCACGGCCACAAGCGTAACGGTTAGCATTGTTAGCTGCCCTCCTCGGTAGGCCGGGTTCGAATCCCAGCACTGTCTTAAATTTAAGATTGCCAAGAAGGATGGTATGAGGTTAGAATGGTACATACAGATCACCTCCATTGGAATGAACCTAGACGGAGCTGCGCGGCACCACGAGACGAGGACATGATTTTCCAAAAAACAGGTAAGCCCTGTATATAGCGTTTTACAAATTAGAGAGAAAAATGCAGTCGGTATATTATTTCTTTCCCATACATTTTGTCTGCTGAGTAGACTGCAGCTATCGAACTCGGTCGACTTTTTTTTATTCATACTTATTCTTAGGATCCTACAAATACGGTTCTTTCCATCACAGTCCCTCTAGCAGTAAGTTACATGTTGACTATGGCCGTGCGCGGTAAATCCTTTGTAGCACAGTCAAAGGTGCATTCTTGAATTCGTCCCTGTAGGCTACTGCTGTCCGACTTTTCATATTACTCTTGGCATCGGTCGCTGTTAGTCGGAAATATTCCACGCTGGTGCAATTAAATGGCGTATGGCTTTTAGCGCCGGGAGTGTCCAAGGACAAGCCTCTGTTCCAGCGAAATTAACCAATAGTGGTTAAAATTCCCGACCCTGCCGGGAATCGAACCCGAGTCCCTTGTGACCAAAGGCCAGCACGCTAACCATTTAGCCATGGAGTCGGACTCCACGCTAGTTCAAAGCATGTACTGAGTCGTCCCTTACAGTGAAATGCACAAAAAGACTAAACTTAATTCTGCCTTGTGATATTTGTTTGTTTCCTCCGTGCGATGCATTTCACTAGAAAAATTAGGTAAATATGTTTATATTATGGGAATTGACAGTGACTTTTTACAACCTCCATCCATTACAGATGAAGAGGAATGAACCGAGCAAGTGGCCGTGCGGTTAGAGTCACGCAGCTGTGAGCTTGCATTCGGGATAGTGGGTTCGAGCCCCACTGTCGGCAGCCCTCAAGATGGTTTCCCATTTAAACACTTGGAAAATGCTAGGGCTGTACCTTATTTAAGACCACGGCCGCTTTGTTCTCACTCCGAGCTCTTTCCTACCCCATCGTCGCAAGAAGACCTATTTGTGTTGGTGCGATGTAAAGCAAATTGTAAAAGCAAAAGAAAATAAGGAATTCATATTTTTCACAAATGAAAATGATTGAATTTATTAATTAATGACTTATCTATTGTGTTACTTCAGTTCCATAGAGGAGGAAGACATTTTTCCATGCAAGTTCACAAAATGATACGAGGATGCAATCCAATATAGCTCCATTCATGTATCAGTCCATTTTAAAAAAAAAATCGTGTGGGTGTTTCTAGCCGAGTGCAGCCTTTGCAAGGCAGACCCTCCGATGAGGCTGGGTGGCACCTGCCATGTGCAGGTATGTGCGTGTTATTGTGGTGGAGGGTAGTGTTATGTGTGGTGTGTGAGTTGCAGGGATGTTGGGGACACTACAAACACCCAGCCCCCGGGCCATTTGAATTAACCAATTAAGGTTAAAATCCCCGACCCGGCCGGGAATCGAACCCGGGACCCTCTGAACCGAAGGCCAGTACGTTGACCATTTAGCCAACGAGTCAGATCAGTCCCAAAACCGATACGAAATCAGCGCATCGGGATAGAAATGTACGCGAAGGGGTTGCCGTACGTACAATGAACTGCGTGATGGAAAGAACCTTCAGTTTTATGAACGGAATTAATCATGAATCACCGTACGTCCTTAAAGGAAACGTAACATGCCTCGTTTCTTTCTACTGTAAGCCGCCTATTTTTGGAATCCTCACCCGTCATCACATCACAATGGGTGAGGTAGAGACAACGGGGGAGGTTTAAAATTAGTTCATCTGGCGGGTAAGTGTGTCGCAGTTGAGGAAGACCCCACCACAGTGCAGATGAAGAATCTATAAAGCTGTCAACATTCTCTTTGCCCTGTCCAAACACCGATATTAAAACTAGACATTTATTTACCCAACCATGAGAAGAAAGTCTCTTCCACCCCTCACTCACGTTCAGCTCCTCCCCTGCAGATGGTACTGCATCTCTTAACCAAACATTAAAGAAAAAAATGGAACTACGCCATATGGAGGACAACAAAACCAATCCCACCCACTTCATATTATGCTAGCAGGCATCAATTTGAAAAGTACCATTTCTGGAAGGCTATGAAACGTGATTGTATTATAGAAGAATGAAGTTGAGTACAACAGGAGGGAGATAATTATTATGTTTGTTCAGGACGGTACTACAAGATGGCTGCTGTACGCGTACTACCTTTGTTTCCTGTGCATTTCGTTTCAAGAATATATTCATATATTCCATGAAATACATAAAGCAATATTTTATAGGATGGAGTAGGGAAAGGGTAAGGGTGGGGAAGGTAGTGGCCGTGACGTTAATAAAGGTACAGCCCCAGCCAACGAGAAACCATGGAAAACCATCTTCAGGGCTGCCAACAGTAGGGTTCGAACCCACTACCTTCCGAATTTAAGCTCACAGCTGCGGTTGTATTTAATTAAGAGATGACCTAGATGTTAGGCCCCTAAAACAGTAATCCTCATCATATTTAATGAATCATCAATCAATCATCAATGATCTCAATTTATGGCTGTCGCCTGGGTGGCAGATTCCCTATCAATTGTTTACCTAGCTTCTTCTGAAATATTTTCATAGAACTTGGAAAGTTATCGATAAATTGATAAATTTTTCCAATCCCTCACTCCTCGTTTTACAAATGAATATTTTCCCCAATTTGTCCTCTTGGATTCCAACTTTGTCTTCATATAATGATCTTTCCTACTTTTTAATGCTCCACTCAAGCCTAACCTTCTACTTATGTCATTCCACGCCAAGTCTCCACTGACAGCTAGAAACATACCACAATACACGAGCATCTCGCCTCTTTTTTTTTTTTTTTTTTTCTTGCTAGTTGCTTAACGTCGATCCTCCTTATTTCGAAGTCTTCCCAGCCAAAAGTTTGCGATATTTTCGTAACACTATTCCTTTGTCCGAAATCACTCTGAACAAATCGTACTGCTTTCCTATGAATGTTTTCCCGTTCTCGTATCAAGTAGTTCTGGTGAGGGCCCCATATATTGGAACCATACTCTAACTGTCGTCTTACCAGAGAATATGAAGCCGTATTCATATACGAGTCAATAAAATACTGTGGGGTCGTGATAACCGATTGACATCGCTAGTGACTTCTCACAGAAGCAGCCATGGGTCAAAGTCTCAGCCAATGAATGTGGGAATTTTGGAGCGAAAATTCATGTCTCTGCGTTTTGGATTGCATGCAAAACTTAATGTCCCTTGGCTATGATCACATTCGCTATCACTGCTTTTATCTGTCTCTAAATTCCTTTGCTCATTTTGACAGATGAGCTGTCCAAAACGGATTAGTTTCCATGGATTCGTAAGCCTCGATTATTAGTCTTGTCGTACTTTGGGATGTTAATTCAGAATAACAAAAATGGAGTAGGGCTATTAGTGCCGGGATGTGTCCGAGGACTTCGGCTCGCCAGGTGCAGGTCTTTTGAGTTGACGACCGTAGGCGACCTGCGCGTCGTGATGAAGATGAAATGATGATGAAGACGACATATACACCCAGTCCCCGTGTCAAAGGAATTGACCAATTATAGTTATAATTCCCGACCCTGCCGGAAATCGAACCCGGGACCCATATGACCAAAAGCCAGCACGCTAACCATTTAGCCACGGAGCCAGACAATTCACAATGAAATAGGCCTATACTTTGCATTGTGTTGTCCGTAGAACTTTTATTACCTACTGTGGATCTTTTCACAATTATATTTTTCTACAGCAAAAATAAAATGTGTTGAACAAGCGAGTGGCCGCGTGGTTTGCCAGCCTGAATTCAGGAGATGGTGGGTTTGAATCCCACTGTCGGCAGCCCTGAAGATGGTTTTACCGTATTTTCCCATTTTGACACGAAACAAATGCAGGGGCTGTACCTTAATTAAGCCCACGGCCTTTCCTTCCCATTCCTAGCCCTTTCCTATCCCATCGTCGCCATAAGACCTATCTCTGTCGGTGCAACGTGAAGCAAATTCTAAACAAATAAAAGTGTTGTTGAATTTTTTCTGAGAATTTTTGTACTTCGGATATATGAAGTCATTAATCCAACGACTATCAGGCCTACATTTTCTACATTTTATGTATAATTTTTGCTCATTCAGTGGGAGAGTGATTTATAATATTTTTGACGTGGGCATTGTATTCTTCGTTAACTACCTGTTAGGATTTGTCATAAATTCATAGCAGAATGGGAATCGTAAATTTTAAAATGATTTCTTACTCTAAAGGCGATTTGAATTTATTGTGTGGACTCATCTCTCTACCTCACTCGTAAGACCTTCTTTCGTTAATACATGTTTCTTTCCGTTACAACTAGGTGTATTTCGTAACAATTTTCTTTCCTTCTTCGATGACGATAAAAACTCCTGAAATCTGTGATAAATAAATCAATTCAAAAAATGCCATTTAAATCACTAATAAAAATTATGTTTCCGGACGCGTTGAAATTCATGGCCTGTGCTGTGAAAACATTGGATGGGAAAGATACTTCAGCAATGTGTTGTACAGAGCATTCAAAGAAGGAATAACTTCCGTCGACAGTGAACCACTGTAGCGTATTTAACTTCTTTATGCGTCCACTTCATATCTGGCGTCCATTTAATAAGTATCATTTCTGGTAGGCCATGAAATGTTATTGCATTATAGTAGAGATTGGTTAGATAACCCGTAACTTTACCGCCAACGTATATTAAAACAATCGAGAGGACAGGAATAGCAAACATTTAACAGCGAGGAAAGAAGAGAAAAAGAAAGAACGTAATACGGACGAAAGCTCTCATAAAACTGAGCATTAAAGCGAAAAGCAGAAGCGTAGGAGCCAAATATTAAAACTGAAATGTCAGTAGTATTATGACGATATATTAACTTTTGACAAGATACAATACCGATATTAAAAAGTGATGAAACATCTGCGATAACACAAACATAACAATGAAATAACTGGTCTCCAGCGACGGTTAAAAAGGAATTTATGTCTGAAATTATCGAGTTCTTCAGCAAGAAGGCTTCAAACTTTGTCAATATCTCTCTTTCACTTCATTGGATGAATTCAAAACCTGTTTATGAAATGCAGTTACTTGTTATGTACCGTAATAATAGAATGTTATATCTGATACATGTTCTTTTCAAAAGTAATATATATTTTTACGAATCGCATACTCAGTCACGACTTTATAGCATCGCCCAACACAATCCTTCCGTGGCTATTTGATAGATGCTGTGTTTGTATGTGTCTCCTGGCAGAAATCAAGTGTTATCCAAATCTGGACATTGACGACCTAGTCATTGCTGAGACTACTGAGCAGTAGGATCCGAATTCTTATGTAATTATAATTATATTCTATTTTTTTTTACTTGAAGACAACTTCTTCGTCTTCTTCTTATTATTATTCAGGTACCATATCCGGTCCCCCAGACGTTGGCGATCACCCTGAAGAGAGCACCCCTTTCTTTAGCCAACCTGAAGAGTTGTTCGGTGTTGTTGATGGATGTCCTGTGTTTGATGTTTTCGAGCCATGACATCGGTGGTCTACCCGCTCCTCGCTGGCCTTCTATCTTTCCTTGTAATATTAGATGTAGAAGCCCGTACTTTCTACCTCGTAGAACATGGCCTAAATAAGCTGTTTTCTTGGCTTTGATGACGTTTGCCACTTCCCGCTCAGTTCTAGCTCTCGTTAACACTTCATTATTCGCTACAAACTCTGCCCAGGCTATCCTGAACATTCCCCTAGATAACCACATTTCAAAGGGCTCTAATCTGTTCATAGAGGAAACTTTGACAGTCCAGGTCTCTACTCCATAAAGTAATGTTAACCATAAGTAACATCTCAACATACTTTGCCTGAGTTTAAGACTTAGATTATCATCGCAAAAGAATGGCCTCATCATTTAAAAAGATAATCTGGAAATCTTAATACGGCATCCGATCTCTTTTTCACGGTCAGTTATGGTGCTCCCAAGGTATGTGAACTGACTAACTTATTCATGCATTGTTTTAATTATTCAATGAAATGGACACAACTCGAAAATGAAAAATGTAGACGAATTGTGGTTCTGATGTGGTTATACTTCGGTTTCATTTTACGTGTCAGTAAATATTCTAATATTACATATTTTACATATTATGCGAAGAAAGTAACATTTTTTTACAATATTACCTTTATTTAGTAACGTTTCAGAATTTTCATCCTAGCAAGAAAAAAACAATTATGTACTTCCAACTATATATGTCTGTAATAAGAAATCAATAAAAAGCAAAGAGCAGATCTACACCCTTAGCCAAGAGGCCACAACTCTACATCTCCTAACTCTATCAAATCTCCACAACCCCGTCACCTCTCCTGGCCAGAGAGAGGGCGTTACCCTCTAGGTGGCCCTCCCCTTCCCTGCTTACCCTCCAGGGTTGATTTTTCCTTCGGACTCAGCGAGGGATCCCACCTCTACTGCCTCAAGGGCAGTGTCCTGCAGCGTGAAACATTGGGTCGGGGGAGAATGACCAGTACCTCGCCCAGGCGGCCTCACCTGCTATGCTGAACGCTATGCCTTGGTGGCGGATGGGAAGATTGGAAGGGATAGACAAGGAAGAGGGAAGGAAACGGCCGTGGCCTTAAGTTAGGTACCATCCAGGCATTTGCCTGGAGGAAAAAGTGGGAAACCACGGAAAACCACTTCCAGGATGGCTGAAGTTTGAATCGAACCCACCTCTACTTAGTTGACCTCGCGAGGCTGAGTGGACCCCGTTCCAGCCCTCGTACCACTTTTCAAATTTTGTGCCAGAGCCGGGAATCGGGAATCGGGAATCGAACCCGGGCCTCCGGGGGTGGCAGCTAATCACACTAACCACTACACCACAGAGGCGGACGAAAAAAAATTACTTTAGAAAAGAAACAATGGATGAGACAAAAATACAAATTAGGTAAGATGGCTGTCATGAACAGCAAAGCTTAGCAATAAATATTCGTTAAAGGAAGAACTGCTGAGTACTGCACAAACACATTATTTAACTTCAAGGATATTCAGGGCACTTGCCTGGAATTTCACTTTGTATGTTATTGGCCAAAGCCATCTGACAGTTTCTCATTTCTCTTGATGAGATTTTATTTCCATGACCATAATAATTATGCATTGTTGACAAGCACATTGTTAAACTAACACTCAAAACTGACTTTTGGGCCAATACCAGTGCTTTGCAAATATTATCAACCACTGACTGCTGTTCTAATAACGCAGTATTACACTGGCCACGTGTGTACAAGCTAGCTTAGGTTAATGCAATAGTGAGACATTGAGAACATCTCATTACTGCATTTAACAAATCTTCACATTTTTATACAGTTTTTTACGTCGCGCCGACAGATAGGTTTTATGGCGACGATGGGATAGCAAAGGCCTAGGAGTGGGAAGGAAGCGGTCGTGGCCTTAATTAAGCATTTTTCTGGTGTGAAAATTGGAAAACCGAGCTCGATAGCTGCAGTCGCTTAGGTGCGGCCAGTATTCAGTAATCGGGAGATCGTGGGTTCGAGCCCCACTGTCGGCAACCCTGAAGATGGTTTTCCGTGGTTTCCCATTTTCACACCAGGCAAATGCCGGGGCTGTACCTTAATTAAGGCCACGGTCGCTTCCTTCCACTTCCTAGGCCTTTCCCATCCCATCGTCGCCATAAGACATATCTGTGTCGGTGCGACGTAAAACAAATAGCAACAAAAAAAATGGGAAAACCATCTTCAGGGCTGCCGACAATGGGACTCGAACCCACTATCTCCCGGATGCAAGCTCGCAGCTGCGCGCCCCAAACCACACGGCCAGCTCGCCCTGTAATCTTCACATTTAGGAACAGTTGGTTGTACCAACTGCATTATTTTATCAAATAACTCAATATAGCATTCTACCTGTCTATCGTATAGCTTTAAGTGCCGGGAGTGTCCGAGGACATGCTCGCCCATAGCCGACCTGAGCGTCTGGATGTGGGATGATGATGATAATGAGGTAGGGTGAGGGTGGAATCCGGTGTCGGCACGTAGCCTATACTCCTGTCGAATAACACCAAGAGGTCTGCTCAAATCTTGACGTTGCCATCCAACGGACGAATCACCATCAATCGCATCACATGCCCTCACTCCATATGCGCACTGCGGGGAAGTTTGGTATTTAATCGAGGCTTTTTGTCGGAAATCACCCAGAACAAAACGAGCTGCTTTTCTTTGGATTTTTTTCCAGTTCTTGAATCAGGTAATCCTGGTGAGAGTCCCATACACTGGAACCATACTCTAGTTGGGGTCTTACCAGAGACTTATATGCACTCTCCTTTACATCCTTACTACAACCCCTAAACACCCTCATAACCATGTGCAGAGATCTGTACCCTTTATTTACAATCCCATTTATGTGATTACCCCAATGCTAGAACAGCGTGGGAAGTACAGAAATGCCCGCCATATTTGCCGGACGTGTCTCCGTGTGGTTTTTGACCTCATCCCCAAAGTGAAAAGACCATTGCGTGGGTGACAGCTTGGGACACGAGTGGATACTGCTGACGCTGTGAAACATAAGACCGCACAAGACACTTGGTGCCGGGAGTGTCATCTAATGATTAGAAATTGTATACCACCTCCTGCCCTACCCCGACGGTCAACATTCTGATGGAGATTTTTTTATTTTATTTTTATTTTTTACCAACGGAACTCGAACCGGCTAACCACCATATAGACTTCCATGCCTTAACAACCATGACCAGCGGGCGGGAAAATATAGCATTGAAAAAAGCTCCATTTTATGAGTAGAATGGTATATTTATCACAAATTTTGAGTTTTGTAAGATATATCACTGATGCATTCAGGTTCTGGTAGTCCGTCATTAGGCTACTTCCTTTTGCCCTCATTTCCAAATTTCCAGATTACACATGAATTGTTAGGTGGAAGAATATGGTCAGAAATGTTTAATTTTTTTTTTTTTCATAGCAACCTTTCGTCACACAGACGAATCTTAAATTGAAACTACTTTTGATTTTTGTAGATCTAATCCACATCATACCAAAGTTCATCAAAAACATCGTGAACGATCCTTTCCTGATGAAACCAAACAACAGCAACAAAGCAACGTTACGAAGAGCTCATAACAATGCTCTACAAAAAGAGTCCTATTTCTAGAGAGAAAAATGTGTTATTCTAATAGACATTTTAACGCTGAATTCAAATTTGGTTTTAGTTTTCATACATCAGGGATAGTTTAAGAGTAAAAGATTTTTAATTTCTTGTAATGCTTTCATAACATTATCATTTAATTTAGAGTCAGAGACATACTGACAGAAATTTAATTAAGGGAGCCTGTAAACATTAGGAGAGTAACAGAAGGTGATAGGCGAAGTGCTTACATAATATTCTCACTTTTTAAAAGTCGTTCACCGGAATGTTTATAAATGTTTATAAAAAAATGGAAAATATTGACAGAATTTAGCCGCCACAAATTTTCATGTGTTATTTCTTCCTTTTATTTTGAGCATCCTTCCTGTCCCGAATTATACTCCAGCAGTAATCGGCTATCATTGTTGGCAATCCATTTCCCCTCATACCGTTTCTCCATGGTAACTATGTCTTTATGAAATCTTTCTCCATGCTCATCTGATACATCACTACAACTCTCTGGAAAGATATCTGGATGCAAGTCCATGAAACGTACTTTGAAGGACATACTACATCCTAAATCTTTATAAGCTTTGATCATTTCTTTCATAGACACTATATACACTGCCTGACAGAGCAAATGCAACACCAAGAAGGAGTGGTTCGAAAGGGATGAAAGTTGGGGAAAAAACAGAGACGGCACGGACGAATAATTGATGTTTATTTCAAACCGATATGCAGGTTACACAATGCGCACGGCATCGACTCAGTAGGATATAGGACCACCGCGAGCGGCGATGCACGCAGAAACACGTCGAGGTACAGAGTCAATAAGAGTGCGGATGGTGTCCTGAGGGATGGTTCTCCATTCTCTGTCAACCATTTGCCACAGTTGGTCGTCCGTACGAGGCTGGGGCAGAGTTTGCAAACGGCGTCCAATGAGATCCCACACGTGTTCGATTGATGAGAGATCCGGAGAGTACGCTGGCCACGGAAGCATCTGTACACCTCGTAGAGCCTGTTGGGAGATGCGAGCAGTGTGTGGGCGGGCATTATCCTCCTGAAACAGAGCATTGGGCAGCCCCTGAAAGTACGGGAGTGCCACCGGCCGCAGCACATGCTGCACGTAGCGGTGGGCATTTAACGTGCCTTGAATACGCACTAGAGGTGACGTGGCGTGGAATCATACGCAATAGCGCCCCAAACCATGATGCCGCGTTGTCTAGCGGTAGGGCGCTCCACAGTTACTGCCGGATTTGACCTTTCTCCACGCCGACGCCACACTCGTCTGCGGTGACTATCACTGACAGAACAGAAGCGTGACTCATCGGAGAACACGACGTTCCGCCATTCCCTCATCCAAGTCGCTCTAGCCCGGCACCATGCCAGGCGTGCACGTCTATGCTGTGGAGTCAATGGTAGTCTTCTGAGCGGACGCCGAGAGTGCAGGCCTCCTTCAACCAATCGACGGGAAATTGTTCTGGTCGATATTGGAACAGCCAGGGTGTTTTGCACATGCTGAAGAATGGCGGTTGACGTGGCGTGCGGGGATGCCACCGCTTGGCGGCGGATGCGCCGATCCTCGCGTGCTGACGTTACTCGGGCTGCGCCTGGACCCCTCGCACGTGCCACATGTCCCTGCGCCAACCATCTTCGCCACAGGCGCTGCACCGTGGACACATCCCTATGGGTATCGGCTGCGATTTGACGAAGCGACCAACCTGCCCTTCTCAGCCCGATCACCATACCCCTCGTAAAGTCGTCTGTCTGCTGGAAATGCCTCCGTAGACGGCGGCCTGGCATTCTTAGCTATACACGTGTCCTGTGGCACACAACAACACGTTCTACAATTACTGTCGGCTGAGAAATCACGGTACGAAGTGGGCCATTCGCCAACGCCGTGTCCCATTTATCGTTCGCTACGTGCGCAGTACAGCGGCGCATTTCACATCATGAGCATACCTCAGTGACGTCAGTCTACCCTGCAATTGGCATAAAGTTCTGACCACTCCTTCTTGGTGTTGCATTTGCTCTGTCAGTCAGTGTATTTAGGATCTCTTCTACTTCCAAGGAAGTTTTGTGTTACTTTCTTGAAACTTACCCAGTCTCGCTTTTCTTTCTCAGACATTCAGGCATATCGAATGGAAATACACAAGGAGAGAATGTCTGTCTTTTAGGTCAGCAACCCAGAGGCTGGTTGGATCCTCAAATAGTACCACCAAAGGCTGTGCAGTTATAGGGAAACTGCAAAAACCAATGGCAGAGCCCAAATGAGGCGTACTAGGCAAAATGAAGAGTGAGGTAGTTTGCCATTGCTTTCCTCACTGGACCAGAAGGTGCCACTGCAGCACGACTGATCCTATGAGCAACACCTTTCCTAACACTCGGACACTATTTTTGCTCCAAATGTCATTACTCAGCACCACCCATACCCCAGCAGCTTCCATATTGTCACAGCCATGGATGAGACTGGGACTTCAGTGGAAGCTACACTTTGCTCTGGCCTGTGCCAAGAGACGGATACAAAAATACTGCATCTATCAAGAAATAGCAACAGGTTTAAGAAGAGAATATTCACAGATATACTCACTTGGTATATCTGAAGAAGCAAATAAATAAATTTTAAATTGGCAGAAATCGTTGCATTCTCACTCTGATTTTGAGGTTAACACGCCTCACTATCGGAACAATAACACCAGTCACTGAAAAAGAATAAAAAATAGTGAAGTTAATGATGTCAACTATTTTTTAAATAAAAGAACATATTTGCCGCTAACAATGATACCACATATGACATATATGTTCAGATTACTAGAAAACTATCCCTGATAGCGCAATTCTGATTTCATTTTCCTATTTGGCACTGTAAATCACTTTAAAATTACACCCTTTTATCCCAGAAATAGAACATTTGTAGAAGGGTGTAATCATTTTTTTTGCTCATTAAAACAGCATCCACCGCAACCAACATTACTTTAAACATTAATTAATTATCTCTACTTTTCAATTCCATACTTCGCTGAGTATGTCTCCAGTGTATTCCATATTTACCTTAAAAGCATAAATCTGTGTTAATGGAGGGATCTGTTAGGTGAGGAATTCCATTCCTCGTAACGCAAGCTGAGTTTTCCTTTGATGTTGTGTTTATTCTCAATTCTGCAGATACCCCAGGGGATGGACCGGAAAGGAATTGGACGCAATCGGAAAGATGTGTGTCAGACGCATAGGCTGGAAGGTCTGGCAAATATTTCTCCCACCCTTCTGTCTGGAACCCCATGAGGCAACTTGCATATGGAAAGGATATAAAACAAAAACAAAAAATAAGGAGAGTGAGTGGAATACGGAAAAAAAGAAAGGAAGGAAACAACAGAAAAGGAACAGAGTATGGGTGGGTGGGGGAGGGTTGGGCTCCTCCCTTTTCGAGTACCGCACAGCCCTTCCATAATTCTGTCGTCAGGATTTGCAATATACGGCAGACATCCCCTTGTGCAACATTGTCTACCTTCCGTCGGGAAGAACTACAGCAGAGTAAAATTTCTTGTTGTCATTTTTATATGCTTAAGTACAGCAAGAATATGTCTGTCTGTGCACCTCTTCCCCCTCAGGGACAGCAAGCTAGTGAGATATTAAGTGGACCCCAGCTGAGCGAATCTATGCTTCCATCTACTTGTATCAGGAACCTGCCTTTCAACTTTACCAACCTCCTTAGGTGAACTGTTATATATTTCCAACCTCACTGTCATATCATAATACAGTAATAATAATAATAATAATAATAATAATAATAATAATAATAATAATAATAATAATAATAATAATCACAGACGTTAATGAAACAACGCAGAGCTCTCTTCTACGGTCACCCACGACAGATGGACGACTCTCGATGGACAAAAAGCATTTTTAACTATTTGGACTCAAAAACAGAAACGACAAAAAGACCTCGAAGAAATAGGCCTACGCACAGAAGACATGCACAAACGAGACGTTTTCAGAACAAGCAATCGTGACTTCTGGGACTTTCCGGGATGTGAAGTGGACAACTGTTGTAAAGTGGTCGGCTGAACGCTGTGCTCGACACAGCGACCTAACGTAAACCTACAGGATAAATCGAAAACTGAGTAAACCACAGAATGTATAATGAAACTTAACGTGGTTCCTAGTTAGTCGATTAGCGAATAATAATAATAATAATAATAATAATAATAATAATAATAATAATAATAATAATAATAATAATAATAATAATAATAATAATAAACGAAGAACCCCGGTACCGAAAGTACATCATATCCCAAGATTTAGGTAACGACCCCTGTAGAATGTGCAACGTGGGCAGAAATAAAATAGACAGCAGTGTTTTTCAAACACCGGCCTTGGCCTCAGTTTTAAAGGGCTCCGAGATATTTTCTAGACATTTCTCATAAATTAATATTTTATACTGGCAGAATTCTTAGGAGAATAATTTTCGTGATTGAGTCGAAAAGCGCAACCCCAGATGATCTCTAAAAGTGAAAATTGAAAAATCTAATAAAGTAATATCTTATCGACCAAGTCACTCATTTTTGAACGATTTCGAATTTTCAGGTACAGAAATCTTTCAATATTCGATAAAGGGAATACCGATATTTTTCACCGGTCATAAAAATACCTCCTACTGTATTTTCTCCATTGCCATTCTTTAGCAGATATCACTGAAATCAGTTTAATAGTACAGTGATGAATGTTATAAATTGTATGAGTATTTCGTGATTAGAATAGGATAATATGTCAATGGAAATTAGCATAAATTAATTAAGAATATTGGCAAGGAGTAAATAGTAAATCATTATAGGAATATATTTTCAAGAAAAATATCGATTAGTAAAATTTCAACACAGAAAATTAAATAAATCACACTTTTTACAATATCGGCAATACTTGAGTTGATGTAGGCTTTCGTGGTCAATACATTTTCCTTGAGAATGTTTACTGCAGGTAGGTGAAAAATGGCACTGTCATTTCACAACCCTACTGTAGAACAATGAGTGCCTTGGGAATCTAGTGTTAAGCACCAGTAAATAAATCGTGGCGCAGTCTGTTTGCTAAAATGATGATGATGACTTTTCCGTGTGGGTATTTCTAGCCAAGTGCATCCCTTGTAAGGCAGACCCTCCGATGAGGGTGGACGGCATCTGCCATGTGTAGGTAACTGCGTGTTATTGTGGTGGAGGGTAGTGTAATGTGTGGTGCGTGACTTGCAGGGATGTTGGGGCCAGCACACCCATCCCCGGGCCATTTTGAATTAACCAATGAAGGTTAAAATCCCCGAACCGGCAGGGAATCGAACCCGGGACCCTCTGAACCGAACGCCAGTACGCTGGCCATTCAGCCAACGAGTCGGACTATGATGATGATGATGATGATGATGCTCGTTGTTTAAAAGGGCCTAACATCTAGTTCATCGGCCCCTAATGGTACGAAATGATACAAAATGTAATGACAATTTTAAAGTCCAAAACTCATCCACTGACCAGAATTCAAATCTTGATGATGAAGAATGAATTGATGAATGTGAATTTAAAATAATCAGCGGACCAAACTCGCAAAATTGAAAGTTAAAAATAACTCCAAAATCAATCCACTGATTACAATTTTAAAAAGAGACGGTGAACAATGGTTATATGCACTTAAAACAATCAGTGGATTCGACCCACCTTCCCAGAAACTATCTTAAAACAATAGTACATACTAAGCAAGGGACTGCTTCCAAAGCTCAATCCTGAATCGATGATCGTTGTTTTCTAAAGGGGTCCAAAATCTACGCCAACAGCCCCTCATAGTGGTACTCATCGCCAGGGAAGTTAGAACCATGGTACTTCTCATGTAGCGTTACTAATCATAAGTAACGTACTCTTACGGTGTTCCACACATTGTGGTACTACTCACAGGTTATGTAATACGCACACCTAACGCAGACCTATGATGTTTCTCACATTACGGTGCCACTCATAGGCAACGCAAACCCATGGTGTTCCTCACATAGGTGTACTAATCACAGGGGCTCGTACTATCCCGTGGTGTTCCACACATTGTGGTACTACTCATAGGTTATGTAATACGCACAGCTAACGCAGACCTATGATGTTTCTGACATTACGGTGCCACTCATAGGCAACGCATACCCATGGTGTTCCTCACATAGCTGTACTAATCACAGGGACTCGAACTGTCCCGTGGTGTTCCTCATATAGTGAGTACTAACAACAGGCAACACAGACCCACAGTGTCGCTCATATAGTGATACTAATCAGAGGCAACGCCCAGACGCGTGGTGTTTCTCACAATGGTACTAATCACGAGTATTGTAAAACCCATACTGATTCACATTCTGTTGCTACTAATTACAAACCTATTGTGAGCCTAACATAGATGTACCGTACTACTCGCAAGTGAAGGCGACTCATGGTGTTCCTCTCGTGATTGTACTAATTACAAGTAGTCTCATGGTTCTAAATCAATCATCCCTCGCTCGCCCCTTTTAGTCGCCTCTTACGACAGGCAGGGATACCGTGAGTGTATTCTTCGTCTGCGTCCCCCACACGCAAGGGGTGTTTGCTAATAATACGAGTACCATCATGCAATACAACCTTCTGGTACGGCTAGATTGTACCGCTCTGGCCATCGAGCCAAAACAATCCAGTGAACTTTTCTGTGGCGGTACCTAGGGGTGCTAGGAAATTTTATTGTATTTAGTACGTATATTGAAGACTTAAAATAACACTTGAAATATTGTTTTACTTCTGATTTACTGTATGGACAGTAGAAAGAAAGCTTTGGCCACCGGGACAATTATTTCTACCTGTGTCCTGTCAGTCAACAATTTAAAATAATTTCCTTCCTTACCCTTCAGACTACAGCCATCGTCATCAACGCGCTAAAATAATCTCAGGAGAAGCAGAAATTAAATGCTTTTCCGACCACATGATACAACTGCAGTTCACAATCTAAAGACGTGGGTTGAAAAAAAGAAATGAAAGAAATGCAATTGTAACATTTTTGATTGCCTTTTCTTCGCTTAAAAGCCTACAAGAGAAATTTCTAACGATAAATAAGATGATGAATATTGAGCAATTTTAAGTTTGTTTTAGCTGTGTTACAACCCACAATTACCGAGCTCGATAGCTGCAGTCGCTTAAGTGCGGCCAGTATCCAGTATTCGGGAGATAGTAGGTTCGACCCTCACTGTCGGCAGCCCAGAAAATGGTTTTCCGTGGTTTCCCATTTTCATACCAGGCAAATGCTGGGGCTGTAGGCTACCTTAATTAAGGCCACGGCCCATAAGACCTATCTGAGTCGGTGCGACGTAAAGCCCCTAGCAAAAAAAAAAAACAAAAACAAAAAAACACACCACAATTTCTCGTTTCGATCACCAACATACTGTATAGACTGGTCTGATGCAGTGTTCAATGACTGCCTATCTTCAGCAGTTACGGCTGTAGTTTCTTGTTGCTTTCAGACGTGTCTGCATCGCTAAGCCATCTTGAATAATATTACAAAACCAGCTAGAATGCCACATTTTCAACTTCAGAAAGGCTGCTGCATCCAATAAACCATTCATTAATCTAGTCTCTCGATAAGATATCCATCCGATACGGTTGTACGGACGATTCGGCTATCGATTTCATTGGGACACGCAGGCTTCCCAACGGTGGCAAGGTCACATGGATTATAACAAGTGACAACGTATCTGTAAGGGCAAATTCATCGTCCGTCTGGCAGTAGATTTTTCTGGAGTTACAGATTCACCTATGCCTCAGTATGCCGACTGAAGAAGCATAGATGCGGAGCGCAGTTTGAAGAACCACCAGTAAGTTTCACCGCAGGAATCAATTAATTTATGGCATTATGTACCAGAAGGGCAAGTAAAGTTTCAAAAACTCCTTATTTTCTTATCCTTCTAAGTGATAAGAGCCCTCTCGAATGATAATTTCCCTCATTTGCCTCAGAAAACAATACTCACCACCACCGCAAACCATAATGGGGAATAGATTCCTGTGAATCGCAGGAAATTACGTCCACGCCTGCACGTATGTACTGCTGGAACGAATTTTCCTCTCGAACAATTCCCTTTAGAAATGCTGGAATGAACTGGACTCTATTGCAGAACTCTTTCTTTTTCCACTGCTGCTGCTAATTGATTTTGCAACATGACAGGGACGGAACAGTACTCTCCGCTCAGTGACAAGTAGCAAGAGCATCAGCGATTGCGTTCAGATTTCTTTAATATATAAACGCCCTGACTTCGTTTTCCAATGGTTCTCATATTCGGTATCCGCTGGCACTAATGGATTTTCACTGTCAGATCAATATTTTCTGCTTGGGTGTTTGACGGTTAATACGCCACACTGATTCTCCATTCCTCTCATCCTCAATCTATAATTGTTAACACTCACTTTCTCTCTCTCTCTCTCTCTCTCTCTCTCGTTCTCTCTCTTTCCAGTGTCTACTCTGTTTAGTGTAATCCTCCAGTTAATACCCTTCCTTCGTCCTCGTTAAGCTTCGGTGCACGTAAGTGAGCGTAATTTCCGTTATTACCTCCAGTGAGTGAATTTCTTCCAACATCAAACTACAGACTAATACACCTCCTAGGACTGCACAAGAAAAATAAGTGTGAGCAGTTTGTAATATCTTGATAATTACGAATGAAAATGCGAGAGATTTTCACTGGTATCAAGACTTGTTGTCGAGAGGGTAAAAGAAATAGTGAAAGTGAATTTGAGCACCAATAAAACACACAAACAGTTCAGATCAGCCATGAAATATGGCCCGGTATTTTAGAAGGCAAAACTATAACAAAAGCATTAACAGATTTGACTTTACACAGTTATTTTGCATACTTAACTAATGATTGGTGTAGGTGATGCAGCTGAAGCAGGTGAAGCTCCCGTAACCATTAAGGGAGGAATTCTTCAAGACAGTATTATTGGACCTTAATGTTTTCTTATATAATATCAACGATATGAATAAAAAAAACTTGAATCAGAGGTAAGGCTTTTTGCGGATGACGTTATAATGCATAGAGTAATACAGTACATAATTTACAAGATAGTGAGCAACTGTAAAAGAGCTCGACAATATTGTGAGACGGACAGCAGGCAATGGAATGATAATAAACGGGGGTAAAATTCAGGTTGTGAGTTTCACTAATAGGAAAAGTCCTCTCTGTTTTAATTACTGTGTTGTTATTGTGAACGTTACTTAGGGGTTAATATAAGGAAATACCTTCATTTGGGTAATTACATAAACGGTATTGTAAACAAAAGGTATAGATCTCTGCACATGAGGGTATTTAGGGGTTGTAGTAAGGAAGTAGTAGGAGAGGGCATATAAGTCTCAACTAGAGTATGGATCCAGTGTATGGGACCCTCACTAGGATTAGGCTACTTGATTCGAGTACTGGAAAAATTCCAAAGAAAAGCAGCTCGATTTGTCTGGGTGATTTCCGACAAACGAGTAGCGTTACGAAAATGTTGCAAAGATTGGGCTGGGAAGATTTGGGAGAAATGAGACGAGCTGCTCGATTACGTGGTATGTTCCGAGCTGTCAGTGGAGAGATGGCGTGGAATGACATTAGTAGACGAATAAGTTTGAATGTTCTTTTTTTAAGTGGGAAAGTAACATTATGAAGATAAAGTTGGAATTCAAGAGGACAAATTCGTTTATAGGAAGAGGAGTTATGGATTGGAATAATTTGCCAAGGAAGATGTTCAATGCGTTTTGAAATTCTTTGCAATTATTTAAGGAAAAACTAGGTAAAATCAGATAGGGAATCTTCCACCTGGGCGACTGCCCTAAATACAGATCTGTGGTGATTGTATTACGGCTGGCTGAGTAGTTTAGACGGTAGAGCGTTGGTTCTCTGTGCTCAAGCTTGCAGATTCGAACCCAGATCAGTCTGCTGTTTGAAAGTACTTAAAGGCGTCAACCTGTTGTTGATAGATTTACTGACAAGTAGCAGAACGTCAACGGGCACCTCGGCGTTTCCCAAAACCACAACGTAAAACAAATTGTTCTGGTCCACCTTTTTATGGCCTGTTGTTTTCTAAACTCTATACAGTGTAGGTGAACTTGATGACATACTCGACAGTGGCCCGAAAATAAGTTAAAAATAATGTTACTGTGGTTTGTTTTGCCGAATACGGTATAATACACATCACATGTATAAGCATCAATACAAAAGATCATTATTTCTTTACATTTGCTGTATTTTGTGACTGCATGCCTCAGATCATATTCACCTATTCACACATTCAGCCTAGATTATCGATACAATTACTGTTTTTGCACCATTATGAGAAATTACCCTCTCAATGTTCGGCGCAGTACAAAATGTTTCCGTTAGAATCCATTGTTCTGAGTACATCTGTGTTGAGTGCCTTTCTTTGATTTTTGCCCCTGTAAAAGAGCATATTTTATTTCAGCGCGTTTGATATGAGCTTTTCAGTGGTATTATGGTAATCATTTAAATTTAATTATGAATATAAAATAAGCAAAAATTTCGAGTTAATGCACAGCAGTCGAGAACATTTCTTTCTCTCTCGTAAAATAACACGTGTATTTTTAGTATCGTAATATGAATTCCCTAGATCAGTCAAGATAAAATGGGATTCAGATTATACTTCAAGTTAATACACAAAAAAATGCCAGGTACTGACTGCTTGTGAGAACTGACCTGACTAGTTGAGCCTGGCATTGTCATTCTGGCAAGTGCCATGAGCCTCTCTTTCATCCCTCTTTTCCATCCACCGAGCGAGTTGGCTATGCGGTTCGGATCGCGTAGACGTCAGCCAGCACTTACGAATTCCACGTAGATACCCGGAAGACTGTTTCCCGTGGTTTCGAATTTTAACTCCACGCAACTATTAGGGCTGCGCTTTAGCTCACGGCCGCTACCTTTCTAATTCTAGCAGTTTCTCATCCTTTCGTCACCGAATACCTGCTGTGTGTTAGTGGGACGTTAAACTGACAGCATATAAAATCATATTTTTTTTATCGTTCATTAGTTATCTGCAAAAGCCTTTTCGAACATTAGGGAAGTCCTGAATTTTCTTTTCTCCCAATGGTCCTTTTCCTCCTTCACCCGATACTGGTATTCATCGAAAGGTGTTCTAGTTAAGTAAATCAGAATGACGAAATTGACACCACGCATGTAGCGTAAATGATGTTAAGTCAACATTCCTACACATGGTCGTTGGGGCCATAGTTTATATTATTATTATTATTATTATTATTATTATTATTATTATTATTATTATTATTATTATTATTATTCCATGTCACCACTCAATCACGTATTGTTGACGAAAGCAGATAATTTGATAATGTTGCCCCTTTGACACAATTCACACTACCACAACCAACAAAAGCAACGGAGTTTTGCATTCTTGGGAGTGGATCTACAATTAGAAGTATGAAATACATCGTCTATGTTTATAGTTCTCCTATCTTTCCCTGATTATTTCACAAATGGCAAACCTATGCTTACATTTAATTATCTGCTTATGCGTGGGCATAATTCATACAGTGACGGACTTCGTAAAACATGGTAAAGTAAGATAGGAAAGAGACCCGTTCTGAAAACAAGAGTGAGAGGGCAGAGAGAAACAGAGATATTGGTGATGAATGAGTCCGTTGCTAAGTTGCTGTTGCAAAAGAAGGAAGCGCTCACTTGTGTGTAACCAGGCATGGGGCTTTACTCCAGCTAAGCAACAGAAAGGACTCGAGGGGAGAGTGAAGGAAGGAGCTCGCCAGGGGTTTAAACCTTAAAAGCTTCTTTTCCCCTGTATTTCCTTCTTTCACACACACACACACACACACACACACACACACACACACACACACACACACACACACACACACACACACACTCTCTCTCTCTCTCTCTCTCTCTCTCTCTCTCTCTCTCTCTCTCTCTCTCTCTCTCTCTCTCTCTCTCCCTATACTGGCCAAGTACAAGACATTAAAGTCATTCTCAGGACACTCGGTTATGTCAATGGTTCTCTCCTCCTAAGCCTAATTTATCTACGAAAGTAGAAGTGACAGTTTCATTATTTTTATTCAGCTCATTATGTACTTTTGTTTCTTAATGCTCCACATAGATTCTATTTATCAATTCAACTTTCAGTATTATAATTGTTGTTTTGTCGTCGTTATTATTTTTCCTTAATGTTTTTGTTGGGTAATTATGTTTTGACTTTATTATCACTTGTAATGTTAAGCTAGTCGTAAGCTCAACCTATGTTGTTGTAAGCCGTAGTGTTAAACACTGGAAATACTTAAGTTGTGTGTGGATTTGTATATGATGATGCTAGATTTGGAATGTTAAACTAGTAGTATTTCCTTTAATAGTTTCTTTCCTTGGAATTGCTTGTTGTATTCTTGTTGTCATTGTTGTTGTTGCTGTTGGGTAATTATGTTTTAACTTTATTATCACACTACCGCAAGTGACCATTGCCAACGGCATATTTCCAAATTGTGATGCAGTTCTTAATAATAATAATAATAATAAATTAATATTATAATATAAATTTAGCTTATGGTACAAGTTAAGCCGCACACAAATTGAGTAAAAATAACATGATGAAAAACAACGAATAATTTACAAAACAGAATAATACAAAAAGTCAAGGTGAAAGACAAAGTAGAAATCGGGAGAGAGATGTGCAAAACAGAGAAATAAAAGGGAAAAAATACAAAAAATACAAAAACACAGAAATGATGCAAAATAGAACTTAATACATAAATTAACACACAAAAAATTTGAACTAAACTAGGATGTCCAGTTGTTACAGTAACTTAGCTCTTTCCGTAATACAGTGTCCCGAGAGGAAGGGGCCATACGTTAAGAGGTGATAGTATTGGTCATTCTGAGCGAAAACATTATTTGAACATATGCTTTATTTTCAATAGTTTCCGAAATACAGATCGTATTATGAAATTTACAATTGTCAACTTCTCTTTGCAACTTACGTGTAATTATTTTGTAATATTCCATATCCATTTACAACATATTCTAGAAAATACCCCCACCAAGTTCAATGCATTTTGCAGCTCTTGCAGACAGCTGCTGTGTTGCTAATCGGAGCTGGTGTCTCTCTCCTTTAATGTGCGCACAAGCATTTAAAATGCGAGCACGCAAGTCCTCCCTTGTTTGTACTTTTCCCTGTAGACATTGTTTTTTAATCAACCCCAGAAACAACAATCCAGCGGCGTGACCTTGATTGGCCATGCAACATCACATCCGACACAACGTCCATGATAAATCAGATCGAAGTACTGTAACACTGCAATAAACGAAATGCAGAAACTGTGAAATACGATACTCTCTGTTAAGTCAAGTACGTTAATAGTATATTATGCAAGCCTATAATGGCAATCATTAAGACACGAGTGTGTTTACAAAACGTCGCTTGCCGGGCTGAGTGGCTCAGACGGTTAAGGCGCTGGCCTTCTGGCCCCAACTTGGCAGGTTCGATCCTGGCTCAGTCCAATGGTATTTGAAGGTGCTAAAAATACGCCAGCCTCGTACACACACGCACACACACACACACACTCAATCTCTCTCTCTCTCTCTACCTCCCTATACTGGCCAAGTACAAGACATTAAAGTCATTCTCAGGACACTCGGTTATGTCAATGGTTCTCTCCTCCTAAGCCTAATTTATCTACGAAAGTAGAAGTGACAGTTTCATTATTTGTATTCAGTTTATTATGTATTTTTGTTTCTTAATGCTCCACATGGATTCTATTTACCACTTCAACTTTCAGTATTATAATTGTTGTTTTGTCGTCGTTATTATTTTTCCTTAATGTTGTTGTTGGGTAATTATGTTTTAACTTTATTATCACTTGTAATGTTAATCTAGTCGTAAGCTCAACCTATGTTGTTGTAAGCCGTAGTGTTAAACACTGGAAATACTTAAGTTGTGTGTAAAAGGACTCCTGCGGGACTAAATTCCGGCACCTCGGCGTCTCCGAAAACCGTAAAAGTGTAGTTAGTGGGACGTAAAATAAATAACATTGAATTAAAACGTCGCTTCGCTGGTTTTATAATTTTCATACGAGTGTCTTAATTACAATTATCGGCGAGTTGCATACGACTGTTTATGCTCGACGATAATTATAACTCTATTTTTTAAATATTCATAAATTTCTGTCAAGATGTCGCTTGACTGAACAGAGCGCAGAGCGCATGCGCTGTGTTTTTGATTTTCCGTGAGTGGATCAGAGACCTTGACAATGTTATATATTTTCAAAGCTTTGATAGAAGGTTATCATAACCTAGGTTTATTTCAAATACAAATTGTTTATTGTACAGTTGGTGAAGTGAATTTGCGGGAATGTGCCGTGTGGTTGTGGAATATTGGAAGTAGAAGGCGCATTGATGTTAATATATGTGTCCCACATGTTTGATTTTGCTATCCTTACCTAATTGGTCAAACAAAATCTGAACTCTGTTTGGTGGAGAACCTCTATCATAATGAATCTTGAACTATTATGAGCCTCATTAAGATTCAGTTTTCTAGCATATAATATTTATATTTCGGCATCGTCGAGCATAAATATTCAATTTTATTAACTAACGTCACCATGGCAACCGGTTTGGCTGCCATGCCCACCTTAATATAATTACCGGGCGAGTTGGCCGTGCGCGTAGAGGCGCGCGGCTGTGAGCTTGCATCCGGGAGATAGTAGGTTCGAATCCCACTATCGGCAGCCCTGAAAATGGTTTTCCGTGGTTTCCCATTTTCACACCAGGCAAATGCTGGGGCTGTACCTTAATTAAGGCCACGGCCGCTTCCTTCCAACTCCTTGTCCTTTCCTATCCCATCGTCGCCATAAGACCTATCTGTGTCGGTGCGACGTAAAGCCCCTAGCAAAATAAAAAAATTAATATAATTACCCAATACGGTGTGTATCTCGGAAACTATTGAAAATAAAGCATATGTTCATATAATGTTTTTGGCCTAGAATGACCAGTACTATCAATCACCTCTTAACGTATAGCCCCTTCCTCCCGGCACACTCTGTATAATTAACTGCTAAATTACACGTGAATTTGCTTAGGCAGATGGAATGTTCCTTGCTCAGCTGTTGGAGTTTCGTAGCTGTAGGCTGAGAGTATTCATTCATTCATTCATTCATTCATTCATTCATTCATTCATTCATTCATTCATTCATTCATTCAATAATTAAGGCCTTCTCCCCAATTGGAGGTTATGCGTTATTTCAGTCCATTCTGTCGTTCATTCATTCTTTCTTTCATTCATTCATTCATTCATTCATTCATTCATTCATTCATTCATTCATTCATAATTGAATGTTCTCTTCTTAGTTGCTGAGGTTCCGTCGTTGAAGGCTTAGACCATGCACGAATGAACAAACATTCTTCTCTCCCAGTCGTGGATAACCACGAACTGGAGAGGAAACATTCATGATTGAATGAGTGAATGTTTTTAGAATGAATACAATTCATTCATGCATAATGTCTGTTGTAATTGAAGGAGAACGCTGTACAAACTTGTGACAAATAAATACTAGCACTAATTAACTTATGAAGGGTAGGATACATGTTATTCTGGACTATATAACGTTGTTAACATCTAGGACAAAAATAAATACAATTTTTAAAAACTACAATTTAGAGATTGGCTGTATTTAGTTATTAGGCTTCACTGTAATGTTAATTGCACGGCAGATAAGCTAACTGTAATACGGAAAGTCAAGCAAGTATCAGAAGGAAACAATCTGGATTGCAATAAATAATAACTTCTTTAAATGCTATTTGTTCGGGGCGCCGACCTATAGAGATATTTTGCCCCTACTTGCACCATATGATATGAACCTGTATCTAATTGGAAATGTGGAAATGTCGAGTGTTGAACGTGAGGAAAGGAACGTAAAGGACGACACAAACACCCATTCCCCAGGCCAAGGATGTTAATCATGTACAATTAAAAACTCCAGACCCGGCCGGGAATCAAAGCCGCCGGGTGACAGGCGGACGCATTGCCCTCTACACCACCGGGCTTAGTTTCAGGCGATCCGAAATGAGGGGATGGGAGTATTCTATTCACTAGTAAGCAGATATTTTTCTCAACATTTGAGTATCACAATCTCTCTCTCTCTCTTTCTCAGTAAGGGAGGTGGGACATCATGCTGAAATCCTGTTTACGGCCTGTCTCCAGCACTTACTGTTTTGAGTATCGTGACTTGCTTGACGTAGGCTCATCGTGGTCAATCTCTTGGTCTGCTCCATCCATCACGATGAAGCACATCCTCTGGGTCTAGGGAATGAATTTGGCCAGTATGAGGTGCGGTTTAATGGTCATGGGGGCGAAGCGTCGGTGTATTTGTACTAATTCGAGAGCAAATTTCAGTTAAATAGGCTTAACAGATCGAAGTCTAATTATCTTACTGTACTGAAATTCATCAGCAGTTCTTGAAATATGGAACGCGACCCTCATGGGAGGCCCAATGTGCTGGAAAGAGAGGCGCAGCAAACTTACGTCCAGATTTTAAAAAATAATCTAAATATTGGATTCGAAATATACAAGAGAGAATAGGAGAATTATACAGAAAATCATTGGAAAGGCTTGAGAAATTAAAGGCAACCTTTTTAAACAGAGAAGAACTTATTGTTCGAAATATAGAGAACATCATTGGAAAAGCTTGAGAAATGAAAGGTAACCTTCTTAATTAGAAAATAACTTATTGTCTGAAATATTCAGGAGGTCATTGGAAAGGATTGAGAAAAAAAATCCGCACCATGAATGAACGAATCACACGAGCACAGCGAAGGTTGAAACATAGCAACTTCACGGACAGACAGGTATCCCAATTGCTGATTGCTTCCCGGAAGTGCAACTTGATATTAAAATATTAAAATCCACATCATTGTGTCGTCTTACTTAGGAGAACAACTGGCGTTTGCAGGCCTCCCTGTCCGAACTACCGTCGAAATTCTCCTTGGTACGGGTTGTCCATCATCGCATTAAGTGCATTAACGAGGCTCGACCCTCAGACACTCACACATCATTGCACACTAACACATATGCACTCAACACACACATATTGAAGCAACATTGGGCGGGTTCACCTACCGGATGGGTGACCACCCACCCGCATATTAACTGATTTTTAAAACCAATTAAACTAGTTTAAAAATTACACAATACCACTTAACTGGCATACACTCACAACAGACCGAGAGAGGAGCGCAGAATAGCGCACCGGTATCGGTACGATACAAATCACCTATCTCTTCCGGGATAGGTGGAACATACAGATATCCAGGCCTGTAACCATACGGACAGGAGACAGACTCAGCCCAGCGCTCGTAAGGACCAGATCACGGAGAGCCAAGTACCGAGCTAGCATCCTGCCTACCCGCCACCTTCCGCCAAGCAGCTACTCCGCGGTACCGGTAGTACCACGCCCAGCCGCCAGGAGCGCAAACCTCAGCCTGCCGTCGCGAGCTTCCAGCTCGCACCTCGGAACCATCCACGCCAGCCTGCCAGCCAATCCCAGGGCAGGCGCCCAGAAGAAAGCAAATTTGTCTTGTGCTCAGTGTGGTTATCAGTTCGTGTCTCGTCTACACCTGATACGACTGGTACCCACTGAGTGCGCCAAGTCAGACGCTGGTCCTCTACGGAGTTTGACCACTTCTAGTGCTTCAATCGCACCCATGAACACTACCCTCCCTTCCTACCCTCACAATATTACTTGCAAATCCAGGACCGACCGACCGACCAACCCACCAACCAACCAACCAACCCAACCCAACCCAACCCAATGCAACGCAACGCAACGCAACGCAACGCAACGCAACGCAACCCAACCCAACCCAACCCAACCCAACCCAACCCAACCCAACCCAACGACCTAACCATGGAAGAAGAAGATTACAATTACGAAACACCCTACCACTATGTCCGCTTCAATTTGCACTTCCCAACTTCAGCCAAATGCAGTACACTGCTCGTTCCCCTCCATGCAACAAAGTGCACCCACGACGACGCTCCCATACCTCAAGTCAGGGAAAAAGTACTCCAAGCCCTCTGACCTATCCTATATGATCACATTGCCATAATAGAAGAAACACACAATAACCTACTAATAATCACACCCGACCGAAATAAGTCCATCCTCATTATCAAATCCGCCATACAACAAACCGGCCTTACCTATCCTATGCTAATCAACCCACAAATATATGGTGTGACACCCTATTTTAACTACCCCTCACCTACCGACACTGACCAAGAAAGAGAAACCACACAAACTCAAATAGATCCACAACCCACCCGAACAACAGAAGCTCAAACCAATCCGCTCCCGCCACCCTTCCCATCACCACCTACCCAGTCCACATAAGTCCAAATAAATCCCCCATACACACACTAACAGACATCGAAACAGGGCCTGATGACCCTGCACCGGACACACAGAATACCACACAGCCTAGGAGCAGGCGTAAACATACTTTCCCGTAGGCATATTACACCCAACAGTACAGTCACGCTGGCACGAACCCACACACATCCACATTCCTCCTTACTCATACAATGCTTCAATTGTCTGAAGCTAAATCTTGCCGCTGCAGCCTACACGGAACCCACCCGCTGCAATAGGTGTGGTGGTTCTCATCGCCACACAGTCCCACTCGTTGGTTGAATGGTCAGCGTAGTGGCCTTCGGTTCATAGGGTCCCGGGTTCGATTCCCGGGTGGGTCGGGGATTTTAACCTTCATTTGTTAATTCCAATGGCTCGGGGGCTGGGTGTGTGTGGCGTATTCAACATTAGAAATCATCCTAGGTAGGGCCCTCATCTTCACAGACATGCAGGTCGCCTAATAGGCCGTCTACTAGAAAAAGACCTACACCAGGCCTCTTCGGAAGCCATACCCAATTATTATTATTATACCTACACATGGAAGATGACGTCCACATTCATCGGAGGGTCTGCCTTACAAGGGCTGCATTCAGCGAGAAATAGCTACACGAAATTATTATTATTGCCACACAGATTGTAAGGTGCCTCGAGACCAAGCGAAGTGCGCCAACTGCCAAGGCAGACATGCAGCTTCGTTTCCTGGCTGCTTTTTCATCAAACGGGCAATTAAGGCTCACTATAAGCACGCAAGCACCTAAACACACACAATAAACCTCCCACCCCCAAACACTGGCCCTCTTTCCACCCCAACCAACCTGAACATTCAGGACACTTCCACCCTCCTCAACATTCTGCTAAAGTTACTATCACCCGAACTCCTACCCCTACCAGCCACCTTACCAAACCGACAGATCATCCTGCACTAAAGCACCCCACCACTAATAACTCCGCCAAGAAATTCCACTTCCTGCTACCATCTAACGCCTTCTATTCTTAAACGCCTTCCTTAGCCAACACGTCGCTCTCACAAAACAGTTATCACCACCAATACTGATGCACTAGAAGCCAACCGGAAACCGAGGCGGGAGCACATTCACGATACGCTGTCCTTTAACGATGCTACACATTTATATTAACATCTGCACACTCACACAAAAGTTAACACTCAGTTTGCTAAGTGTCAGTCACTGCATTACGATGTCGGTTCAGTCCCACTGCAAACTTCCAAACGTAACCGGGCGTGGTCAGTTCGCGGATGGGCGACCACCCAGGACTACCGCAACCGACACACACGTAAACTGCTGTGTCAGTCAATACTGAATGGAGATCGACGTCCTGGTCACTCGCACAGTAACCCCCCCCCCCCCACACACACATACATACATACATACATACATACATACATACACACACACTGAAAAACACAATTATAATGACAAACAAATATTGACAAATATTGAGTATTTATATTTAAGCAACATCGGGCCTGGTCACTCACTGGATGGGTGACCAAATCTCCGCACTTTTACTGCTTACCAGTCGTACACCAGACGTGGTGAGGAAAGTGAAGATCCTTGTCTCAGGTGGTAACCCTGCCCGCCAAAGGACTATCACTCGTAAGTTCGGGATGTCCGTTTCAACAGTAAATACCATAATGAACGAGTACCTCCAAGTAGAAAAGCGGCATAAACGCCGAGTTGACAAGCTGTTGGCTCATGACATTTCGGAACATCGTACTAACGCAAGAAAGCTTTATGAGGGCTATCTGGCAGGGAACAGATAGCAAAATATGTTGACAGACGAAGCCTATGTGTACCTTAGTGAATGTAACAAACCCCGCTCGTTTTACTGCCGCCCTAGAGAAAAAAACCTAACATTGTATAAATAATGTCCTGACATTTCATGATTTCATGGGTTTCATGATCATCGCTGGATGCTGTTACAATGGAATGGCAAGTTAAGTATTCGCCCTGTCACTAATGATGTGAAGGTGAAATCTACATGCTATTAGCAGAGGTTTTAACACCAATTGAAATGAAACGGCGTATGGCTTTTAGTGCCGGGAGGTGTCCGAGGACTTCGGCTCGCGAGGTGCAGGTCTTTTGATTTGACGCCCGTAGTGATGAGGATGAAATGATGCTGAAGACGACAAATACACCCAGCCCCAGTACCAGCGAAGTTAACCAATTATGGTTAAAATTCCCGACCTTTCCGGGATTCGAACCCACGACCCCTGTGAGCAAAGGCCAGTAGGCTAACCATTTAGCCTTGGAGCCAGACAACACCCATTTACAACACAGATATCGCAGCACTGTATGGGAGGGCGAAAAATGAGGTATAGGTACATCAAGATAAAGCATCCAGCTACACGTCTCGTTCGACTCGTCTGTTCTTAGAGAGAAAGAAATTGGAATCCGTGCAATTCCTTTTACTGATATTCGGGAAAAGTCACCCGATGGGTCACCCATGGACTCCTGCACATGTGGACTCCTAAAAAGTGCCTTTGGAGAGAGACTTCCATGCACTATCAATGGTCTCTGGAAAGCCTGTCAAGAGGAGTGAAATAAGATAGATATGCTAGCTCTGCGAAAATGTCTGCTGCAATGGAAATTACGTTGTCGGGCTGTAGCTGGCATTCCAACTGAGCATGATCGTTGGTAGAGACCTGACTTTTCATAAGCTAATTACTCTTCAAACATCGTCCCCAGAGATCCCAATCGACCTTCTGTACAAGACAACTTATCTCTCGCATTCTTTTAATCGTCATCCCTCGTTCAATTCTTGTTCACTTCTGTCTCGATGTACAAGCTTTACAAGGAATCCAGCTATTCACGGTCTTTCCTTTCTTTAAGCGATGCTATCTCTATTTAATATATCCGAACTTCCTTTACCATTTCCTTTGATACATACTAAAAGAAGTCTCGTTATTTCCACCTCTAAAGGCAATAATTACCATCAAGAATTATATCAGTAAATTTTTACGAGATAAGGAAGATATGATGTTAAAGCTAGATGGACATTATATCACCCATTTTGTAAAGGAAGGGAGAAGGTCCTTACATATAGCTAATTTGTTCCATCACCATTCATCCTCTGCTTATAAAAGTTTTTAATTTAAAGGACTTACTTAAAATTACTTCAAGAACTCTTTGAAGGGTGAGTTGGAAAGTTGCCAGTGACGATGAGTCTCACCGAAAACATTACTTACTTCACGCTTATTAGAAGTCGCAAACGCTGAAAGCGTCAAAGAAGAACACGGAATTTTTAGTGAAAATGAATCGAATTTCATCTACACGTAACGATTAGTCAACATAATTTCCTTCCCCCACCTAAAAGGCGAGACGGTCCGTCACTTGAGTTGCAAAAAAATAATATTTTGGAATAATTCTGATATAATAAACACCTATTAAGATAATAACTTTAATGAGCCTATAATGTCATCTGAACACCCACCTCTTGCAGAGTGTTCTTTTAAAAATCAACTGCCTTTTATACCAGTCTTCTACAATAGTGACCCGTTGCAGGAAAGGGATTCGAAGTCCTCAATGAAAATTTTACAGCAGACCTCAGCAAAAATGTCTGGGGTGCAACAAACTGTCCGGCTGCATAGCTACATGGTTAGCGTGCTGGCCTTTCGTCACAGGGGTCGCCGGTTCGATTTCCGGCAAGGTTGTAAATTTTAACCACCATTGGTTAATTCCGCTGGGACGGGAGCTGGGCGTATGTGTCGCCTTCATCATCATTTCATCCTCATCAAGATGCCCAGGTTGCCTACGGCGTCAAATGAAAAGACCTCCACCTGGCGAGCCGAACATTTCCTCGGACACTCCCGGCACTAAAAGCCATACGCCATTTCATTTTTTTAACAAATTAAGTTACTGAATAGTTCGAGGTTTCGCCACTCGATCTCATGACAACTTTGTATAATCGGTAAGGAAATTCGTGAATGCTGTAATTACGGCTTACGAGTGGTGAGCGGAGATACTCAGTTGTATGCGACAAGGTTGCCGGTGTTAAAATTCATTTCCTTCAGTTTGGTTTGAGTAGAAAACTTGTCTTCTCTAACTCTTCTTTTCCTTTTCCTTTGCAATTATACAAGAAATTTCTGAAACAAGGGATCTGCTGACAGCAATTCTGGGAGCGTCCTTTAAAATACGATCAGAAATACTCGCACGCAATCTAGTTTTTGTACAAGTCAAAACAGAAAAAGCATGCATGTGGAACCAAATATATAAATAATCTTAGCTGCTTCTCGATCCAGCTTAGGCAAATTTTTCTTCCATAAATTCTGGTAAAATTCGAGTAAAATCTTTGTATTGAAAAATACAGTAGATCATTTTGATGAACACGTAATTATTGTCCCTCAGAATAAGCCTTTGGCTTTATAGTCACGACTGACGTAAAACAAATACGAAAGTTTCCAGCTCGATTGAAATGGACTTTCGGAAGTCTTTGCTTTCTTCGAAACAGGCTGACCCATTACTACGTTGCTGCCTTGCGCTTTTCTATTTCACTGGTAAACAAGCCGTCTATCACCAAACGCTTTCCTCGCTCTCAGCGCACAACATCCGAGTCAAGCCGAATTGAGCCGAGTCGGACCGATGCACAGTGCACGGAGCCTCTGCGCCTTGCTTTGCACGCGTGAGAATTTGGGCGTTTGAGAGGCCATGATGCATGGTGTCAAGCCAACGCTATTTCGGTCATCCCACTGGATTCTTCCCACCAATTAACAATGCCAGTCCACTCTTTGCAACTAATTTTTCTGCAGGTCGAGGTATATGCCCATACCAGCGGAGACGGCTTTCCCTCATCTTTTCAGTGATTTGCGCAACTCCATATCGCTTGCGAACTTCATTGTTGCTGGCATGATCATGAAGTGTCAAGCAAGATGTCTATCGGAACATCTTTGTTTCCATCACGCCAAGTCGCTGTTCCATCCGGAAGGCCATTGTGCACTATACAAAGCAACTGTACGCACCACAGATCGATAAACTTTAGGTGGTCTGGAATCATCTTATCATATAGGACACTAGCCACTGAGCGCCATTTCAGCCATGCGCTGCTCACGCGATCTGATATTTCAGGATTGAGGGTTCCATCTGGAGTAATTGACAAGCCAAGGTATTTAATGACACTAACATTTAGACCGGTTGTCAAATATTTAGTTTCCTTCAGTTTTAGTCCAAATTATGCGAGGCGGTTTGTCCACCTTCTCATATTTTTATGGTTCTGGTAATTCTGGATTCGAACCCACGTGTCTCCCGAATGCAGAGCTTGGCTCCATAGTCCCCTAGCCTATTAACACGCCTACTAAGTCCGTCAGTGGTGAACATCGCTGTCGTGGTTATAATGTTTAGTTGTCACGGTAACCAACTAGCTGGTGATAAGACAATCGAAATGAGAAACAAATTACGTAAAGGATCGATCACTTGCGTAATCAGGTTCAGGTTCAATAGATACATAAATATAAATGATTCGGAAATACACGCCATCTCATTATAAACAATTATGTTAAAATATTTGCAAACAATTTCGTAATTAAGTTAGTTCATTCTCAAGTCAACATTTTGAAATAAACCATAGTCAAATGAAAGTTCAGTCTAAGAATGTTGATACAGAATTTTATTAAAATCCGCCCAGCAATTTAGACGGTATATCACCTCGGAAGGTATACAGAAGTCATTTCATTTTTATACATGCCTATAGAAATTTAAAATTAATGATTGCTTAATTAACACAGCCGATGCTGCATTCTTCTGTTGAACATTTGCAGCATCGTGCTTGTTTCGTAGAAAATCCACTTCCTGTCCCCCTCCTGAGATATCCATATACATTCCTCTAGATGACATTCCTAGCCGCTAATTAGCCCTATCTCTTCAGATCCATCGCACCTCACTCCAAACACGACCACAATAATGCGACAGACTTAATCAGTCCAGACACGTCTCTGTCCAGTCCCTGCTGGAAGTCCTCTCAGCTTTAGAAAATTGAAGTACCACAAGTCCCTTCCCCTAACTCTGCTATCTCGGTATGTGCAGTCCCTTTCGCGAAGATACAGACACTCCCATGCGAAAACTTCATCTGGGCTTTTGTTTAACGTTTTACCTTCTGAAAAGTGTGTGGCGAACACGTGGTCCAACTGAATCCGGCATTGCTTCCATTAAACTTGTGCCTCTTGATACCATAACGGTCCGACCTCCCCTCTTAAGACTTCTCTTTTAACCCCGACCTTATTCCGCATTCAATGCCAACCCTAGCCTTTCATTTTCCAGTTTTAATTACTCAACTTCCTCAACATTATCATTTGTTGATCAGAACCCTTCTTCCTCTCGGCGTTTTCCCAATTACCTGTAGTTGACACTTTGAATAGTTTTATCTTGGTTTTACGTGCGGATGCCCTTCCTGACGCTAACACTATATGGAGAGATGTATTAACTACTGTGTGTTTCTAAGGTGGTTTGTCGTGTGATGCGTTGCATATATTTGAAGATGTGTATTAAAACAAACACAGTAAACTAGCTCCCGAACTACAGAACGCAATCAAAATCCCCAGCCCAGCCAGGAATCGAACCCAGGACTCTCTCAACCGAGGTAAAGTACGCTGGCCATTCAGCCAAAGTGCGAGACCTCGATCTGAATCCTTATTATTCATTTTTTCGGCTAATGTTGAGAGAGACAGATCATCTAATTTGTTTTATTCCCTAAAGACCAGGCGCGTAGCCAGTGGGAGTTTCTGTCCGGCCCCGCGTTCGGGCAACGCGTTCGATTCCCGGCCGGGTCAGGGGTTTTTAATTGTAAAGGATTAATATCCCTGGCCTGGGTACTGGGTGTTTGTGTCGTCCTTAACGTTCCTTTCCTAACATTCAACACACTTCCGCCATTTACAAAATACACGCAGGGTCCTCACATATGGTGCAAGATCTTTCTAGGTCGACGCCCCGAACAAATAGTATTAAAAAAAAAAAGAAAAAGAGAAAAGAAGCTAGTGAGGGTTACTGGGGATTAGACAAAAAACCCGTCATGGAATTTTTAAAAGGAAGATAAACAGAGACTGACAAACAAGTGGAAGTCGACTTAATCGGTTGGCTCTTTTGAACATTCACGGAGACATAATTGTAAAACCAACAGGTCTCTTAAATCTATTTTCTAAGAAGCCTTGAAATTTGGATTCTAGATTGTAATGTGAACCTACCATTCGCTGAAAAACTGTTGACCTTGATCATACTATTCTCGTTCTGTATTCTCATATAAGATCTTTTAGTGCACCGGTATTGCAATGTTAATATCAAGATAATTCACTTGTCATATAATGACACTCATGCATGCCCGCACCACACACGTACATGCACCTTCATTATGTTCAATCATCATTTGTAACCATAACCACTCCTACCCCATTCCAGCCCGCCCAATCGGTCGATCATGGCTACGCTACTACTAAAAACACAAATCATCATCATCACGATCACCATTATCACAACAACCACCACTAAATCTGCTGCGCATGATGGAATAGAATTATTTATCCCTCAACTGTCGCAAGACGTGATTAATGAGAGAACTCACTGGGGTTCACCTTGGGAGCTTGAGTTCGCGACCCTGAGGAACTCTGGCTCCCCCTCAGTTTACTTCCACCTGCGTGTCCTAGCCTCCATATTTTCTTCTTTCATATCCAATCTCCATTAGTCAGGTCTTGTTCTAGGTCTGTGAGGTCTCGGGAATCTTTCATTTTCACGCTTTTCTTGGCCCTTCCCTCACATTTGTCGATACCATTATCGAGACATTTCTCTCGGATTAGTATAGAGATTGCCCAGTTACAATTATACCACCACCACCACCACCACCACCACCACCACCACCACCACCAATGTTGTTCTCTTCTTTTGTTTGTTAACTCGAACTTATTAGACGTGTGAAGAAGAGGATTCCTGTTATTGTCCTTCTCTTTTTTAGCGGGCACCGTCGTTTGTCGACATGTTGGAAATCTTGAGTAGCCGAGTGTAAGTCACTGGCCTCTCACCAACTTTTGACGTTTCAGTCTCAGATGATGCATGTGGGAATTTCGAAATGAGAGGTCACGTCCCTTGGGTACGCTTTCAGCGTCTTATTGGAGGTCCCGTTGCTATGTGCGCGATTCCAAGAGTCACGAAAAACTACAAGCGTGTTTCTTCTCCCTTTTAATTTCTGTGTGGGGAAAACAAGAGGATATCAGATAAAAAGAACGAATGGAAATTGAAAGCCAGCAAACGGGAAGTTTACCCACACATTGCAATTGAAATGTCGGTGCAAGCAACCTTCCTGTCCGATCTCTGTTAGTCAACAGGTGTTCATTTCCTATCATTTTACATCGAAGGTTTTCGGCGATGCAAGGATGAGAAAGGAGTCTACCTGGTGGCCACGATCGCCAAGGCGTTACGTTTTTACGGTCCGAAACTGTGCTTAGCCGTTTCGCGTACCTTTATAAAAATTCACTCTCTGAATATTGGCCGCCAGGATCGGAGAGGTGGTGGAATACAATTCATTATCACCAGGTTGTACGCAAAAAACCTGGGTTAAAATCCAAACCACCCCACAGTGCTGGCATGGCGTGAGGGCATAAGGTACTGTTGATAGTGATTCGTCTGTTGGGTGGCGACGTTAAGCCTTAAATCGCAATAAACAACAAATATCTGATGGAGAAACTGAAGACCAGAGAAGGTATTGAGAAACGTCTTGTGTTCTGTAAAAGAGAACAAGTAAATAAAGCACAACCATGAATTATATACGGTTACAGACAAGATAAATTATACTTTTCCAAACAGAAAAACCTACTTTTATAGATACGTGACGGGAATGATCCCAGCAAGGGTGACCAATCTGTTCTTTACCTACTTTCAGGACAAGAAAATTAAAGAAACCTAATTCACTGAAATGGAAAGAGATCCGGAAAAAATTGAGGTCACCCATCCAGTGTAGAATCGAGGCTTTTTGGGAATGATTTTTTTGTTTTGTTTTGCTAGCTGCTTTACGTCGCACCGACACAGATAGGTCTTGTGGCGACGATGGGACAGGAAAGGCCTAGGAATGGGAAGGAAGCGGCCGTGGCCTTAATTAAAGTACAACCCCAGCATTTGCCTGGTGTGAAAATGGGAAACCACGGAAAACCATCTTCAGGGCTGCCGACAGTGGGGTTCGAACCCACTATCTCCCGGATGCGAGCTCACAGCTGCTTGCTCCTAACCGCACGGCTAACTAGCCCGGTTTTTTTAGAATGGTCGAAGCTTAAAATGGGTGGAGGCTACGTCGGAGCCATGATTGTCGGAGCCATGATTGCAACTCCGTTAGGTGTAGACAACGTCACATGTATAGGCCTATATGTTGGGTAGGTGTTAGAAGTGAAGGTGGGTTTAGAAATATTTGTCTTTCTCCGGACATTCATTTTGCAAATGCTATCAAAGTATACTATTTCCAACCTTCATCGGTCCGATTATATCTTCTTGAGTGTCTTGGAGCATATCTTGTTCCATAGACTAGTGATGGTGGTGGCGATTGTTACGGAGCAGTAGACGTTGCGGTTTGCGTTGTTCGGATAGTCTTTTCTTGAATGATTTCAAGAACTAGAAGATTGATCTAACGTTTCGTCTGATAAATTATTCCAACCGCTAATTCGTCTGCCTGTTATTGAATATTTTCCCGTATTTTTCCTCTTGCACTCCAACTGTAACTGTATCATTATTGTTCCTACCTATAAACGCTACACACAAACTTATTCATCTACTAATATCGTTCCACGCCATCTCTCCACAGGACAAGAAGGCTAACTTTCTTCGGTCACGTCTTCCGTATGTCTGACAGCAGGCAGAGGGAAGAGATCCTAACACAAGTTTGGAATCTCGAAGAGAAACCTAGATGGCACCAAGCCGTAGCTGATGATCTGAGGTTGAGCGAGATATCGGAACAAGATGTCCTAAGATTAGACGTGGTCCAATGAGGCCGTAATAATGTTAAATAAATAAATAAATAAATAAATAAATAAATAAATAAATAAATAAATAAATAAATAAATAAATAAATAAATAAATAAATAAATAAATAAACATTTTACACTGTTATGCCTTTCAGCGTTCAGTCCGCGAGCCTCTGTGGATTTACTAAATGTCGCCGCAATCCTTTATTTGCAACTAGTGCTGTGACCTCATTTAGTTCTATACCTCATATCTATAAATCTTTAAAAACTGAGTCTAACCATCGTCGTCTTGGTCTACCTCTATTTCTCTTACCCTCCACATCAGGGTCCATTATTTTCCTAGGTAACCTATCCTCCTCCATTCGCCTTACATGACCCCACCACGTAAGACGCTTTATACGCACCGCTTCTTCCATCGAGTTCATTCCTCATTCCGGGTAGCCTCCTGCCATATTTCCTACCTGTTTGTACCGACAATTATTCTCGCAACTTTCATGTCTGTTACTTCTAACTTATGAATAAGATATCTCGAGTCCACCCAGCTTTCGCTCCCGTAAAGCAAAGTTGGTCTGAGAACAGACCGATGTAAAGATATTTTAGTCCGGAAGCTGACTTCCTTCTTACAGAATACTGTTGGTGGCAACTGCGAGCTCACTGCCTTAGCTTTATTGCACCTTGATTCATTCTCACTATATTACCATCCTGGGAGAACACAATACTTGAAATTATCTACCCGTTCCAGCTTTGTATCACCAATCTGACATTCAGTTCTCTTAGATTTCTTACCTACCGACATCAATTATATTTGGAAAGGCTAATTTTCATACCATACTCATTGAACCTATTTTCAAGTTCCAAGTTATTAGACTGCAGGCTTTCGGCACAATCTGCCATTAAGACCAAGTCGTCAGCATAGGCCAGACTGCTTATTAAATAAATAAATAAATAAATAAATAAATAAATAAATAAATAAATAAATAAATAAATAAATAAATAAATAAATAAATAAAATGCTAGCTTTTATATTTTTTGAAATTATTTAAGGAAGCCTGGTGTGCTTCTTTGTGACACACGGATTTTTACAAAGGAATTCAATACCGGACGTTTGGAAGTGTTCGACGTCAAACACATTAAAGGTGTGGACTGACGAGAGAAGTGAACAACACCGCAAGCGGATGCGGGAGTACTGAGTACAAGTTAGTTAATTAGCGGCGTGTGGTCTCCGGGGAGGACTGCTAAAGGTCTTTCGAGTTGACGCCGTATAGGCGACCTGTGCGCCTGTAAGGATGAAGATTTACCTGAGATAAATTCTAATGATGAAGGTGAAACAAACACCCAGCGCCCGAGCCAGATGAATTGAAAGTAATGACCCAGCCGGGAATCGAACCCGAGACCCCTTGGCTACCATGCTAACCATACAGCCATGGAGTCGGGGGAGTAAAAGTTAAAGACCGGGGAATGAGAGGACTGAAATGACGTTTTACATAGCTGGTCGAAACGTGACGAATGCATGAATGAATGAATTAATTAATGATGAATAATAATTTCTTCTCCTTCTTGATGTTTGTTCCAGTGTATTTGAGTCGGAATGAGCACTGACTTGGCAAAGTTTTACAACAGGATGCCCTTCCTGACGACAAATATATCTGAAGGAATGTACTCACTATTGCGTGGCTCTGTGGTGGTTTGTAGTATGGTGTATGTAGACTGAGATATGTTTATTAAGACGATCACGAACATCCAACCTCCGACCTACAAGAATCAAGCATACGCAGTTAAAATTCCCGACTCGACCGGGAATACAACCTGGAGCCTTCTGAGCCGCAGGCCAGTAGGCTGACTATTCATACAACGAGCGATACGAGTGAATAAAATAATAATAATAATAATAATAATAATAATAATAATAATAATAATAATAATAATAATAATATTTTATTTTATGAAATACTTCCTCTCATACAGAGGCTGCCTTGCGACAAAGTATACTTTTACATTTATTTTTAGAAGATAAATAGATATACTGTACTTGATAAATGTTGAAGGTAATCTAATTGTAACAGTGATTTCTTAGAATTATCAGTGAGCCCCTTAAGGCTATGATGGCAATCTCCCGTAACGCTGTAACTGGCAGAGACATCTGTTTCCAGAAATTAGCGGCAAAAGCGGGAATCGTTCCCCTTGCTCCAATCATCAGACCTACTATGTCGATTTCCTCTATCTGGTATTTATCTCTGTAGTAAGGAATTGTTGGTAAGTAAATATTCCTTTTCTCTAGGTTAACATCTGAGGGCTGCGACTTATGGCTTTCAAAGCGAATTGTGGGGTCGATGATGTAACCTCTCTTCTTATTCTTGAAAGCAATGATGTCAATCCTTCTGTGGCTTCCGTTGACCGCTAAGCCATGAACCTCTTCAAATACCTGGAAACCATGGTCTTTTAGCGTTGCCGCAATTAACGAGCGAATGTTATGATGACGCGTATTCCTTAAAAATTCACCATGAGGGAAAGATCCCAGAACATGCGCAAGAGTTTCAATCTCCTTGAGGCAGCGCCTACAAAGGGAATCGTTCTGAGATCTTCCTGGTACCGTCTAACTGCTGAGATGTTTGCTGTCATCTTAATTGCTTCACGCCATTCACTACATGATAAGCCTTGATGGTCTCGAATCCAGGAGATTGGCAGGAGTATATTCATTGTACAAACATACACCTCTTCCTTTCTGCTGCAAGTTACACCACTCACTGAATGCCCTTTCTCTCAGTACTCTTCTCACTTTCCTGGCATCTGTTATTTCTAGGCGTGGATGCAGCAAATTGTCAGATGGAGGGACATTGAGGGATTGTAGTGAGAGAGTTATTTCTTCTTTCAGATTTCTTGTAGCACGGATGTATTCGTCACCTGAGCTTAATAGTACCTTACAGATGTTAATGTGCTGAAGATGAGCTTCCCAAGTGGCGCAGAAGAGTCCCAACCCCTTATATTTTTTCTCAGTGTAGACCATTCCATTAGGAATGTCTGCAGGTATTTGAAGAATTTCCTTAAGAGCACTTCGAATTAGTATGTCTGTATCAGCAAGGAACTTTTTTGGAATCTTCTCTGGCTTGATAGTTTAGAATGGGTATATGAGAGATGGGCATATAACTGTGTTTATTACTTTAAATTTCTGGTCAGCCTGTAATAGTGGAGAAGAAACCAATTTCTCCATTTTATTCCGTAATTTTTTAAGCTCCTGTGTAGGTTGAAAAATTATTTAATTTGAAAAGTTAACTCCCAGATAGCGGATTGTTTCCCCACGTCGCAAACTCGATATATCATAGCTCTTAAATTCAGCTGGGTCTTCGATTAACTTTCCGCGTTCTATGCAGATTGCCGTAGATTTCATTGGGTTGATATAAAGATCAAGGACGAAGCTATCTTTACCTATCTGTTTTCAGACCAATTTTGCTTTACGGGAGTGAAAGCTGGGTGGATTCACGATATCTTATTCATAAGCTAGAACCTTTTGCAACTGGCTTTACGTAGCATCAATACAGATACGTCTTTTGACTACAATAGGACAGCCAAGGGCTAGGAGTTGGAAGGAAGCGTCCTTGGCCTTAATTAAGGTACAGCATTTGCCTGGAGTGGAAAAGGGATACCACGGAAAACCCATCTTCAGGGCTACCGACAGTGGGGTTCAATCCCCACAGAGTTTACAGCTGTGCTCTCCTAGCCGCACGGCCAACTCGCTCGATTAAGTCAGAATCAACAGACGTGTGAGTAGTGAGAATGATTGCTGGTAAAAGCAGCAATGGCAGGAGTCTACACGGAATGAGAAAATATAGGCTAATTTAGGAATGAACTGAATTGATGAAGATGTACGCATTAACCAGATTCGATGGTGGGGTCATGAAGACGATGATGGTTAGACTCAATTGCTAATGACTCCAAGATATATCTTCTTGTAATATCTGAAACCATCTCTTTCCGTCTTCGACTCAGTTTTTTTAATTGTTAGATTCTTCAGTCTGTCGAGACTAATTGCGAGAAATAAATTCATAAACTACCTGAAAAAGAAAAAACTTACAATAACAGAATTAAGCCTGAAAAAGCTGGCGAATTTTAATTTTGTTCTTGTTTTTCAAGTATAGTAATGTTTACCCGAAAAAACTGCTGAATTTTAATTAAGTTTTTTCTTTCAGGTAGTTTGTAAATTTATTACTCACTAGCAAATATCCCTGTGCTTTGCTACGGTATTCTATATTATATACGGTTTTCTACATAAATTACTGTACACGAATTGAGAAAGATTATATTAAATTGCATGTCTCTTAGTGTTTTCCCAGGAACACCACGGGAAGGACCGCAGACGTTGCTTCCGGTATACGGTGCGCGTTACGAAGTTTTTATGATAATCGCAAACCACGTTTCCTACTGCTATTCACACTCGAGTTCGGGTATTTATACTACGTCGGGCTCGTTTGCTTAATGACATTCACAACGGAGGTGGGGAGTTTTCATTGAAATACACCGCAGAATGGCAGCTTGGTGTCTCTCTTGCCTTCTACCCAACGAACAATATTTACAGGAATGACAACGAAAACGGCTGGCAAGCAGACACGTTGCCATGGTAACTGGTAGATTCGTTGTCGATCACTCGATGCCGAGCATGAAATCTGCAGAAAAGAGTAATTTTCTCCGTCATTTGAAGAGGAAGCGAATTTATTCACTTAGTAAAAGTTGTTTAAAATGAAGGCATGTTTCACGTATAGTCTGCGGATTTTACAGAAAATCAACAGTACAAGAGCAAATTGAAGAAACCTGTTCTGGTTTTCCTATAAGCCCCTTAGTATTTTCGATGATGCTTTAATCATATGCATATCTAAACCTGATCCTGGATGAGTATTCTCTAAATATTACGTTAAAGGGATGAATAACTGAAAAATTGTCAAAATTAATTAAATTACAGACACCGGACCCCCTACAACTTTATTTATATAGATAAATAGTTTCGGCAGACTGAAGAATCTAACAGTTAAAAAACCAAATAAGGAGTAAAGAACTAAACTAGACCACAAGTCTACTTACAAACAGAGAATTATGGCGACATTTATTAAATTCACAGAGGCTACCAGACTAATCGAAGAAAGGCCTAAGAGTCTGTATGAAGATGTATGTATAATAACATTCCATTCAATCAAAATGTAAAGGAAAATTTACCTGCGTCCTATTCTTAATCCAAAATCAATAATTACACTCACCTTTGTCCCACTTATCTATATCTGTACTTGTTTTCATTTCATTATCGAGACATGACTAATTCAAGCACAATTACGAGGATTATTGGAAAAGGGTACGTAGCTTATGATAGATAACCTTTAACAGTCTTAGGATAAGCCGTAATGTTAAACATGTGTTATGGCAGGGCAATACTAACATAGACTATTGCTCTCCGCAATGGGGTCAGCAGTGTTAACAATGGCACATCCATGATTAAAGGACAACAAAGCGCGCTCATTTCGTTGTGTAAGCCAGGATTCAATCTACTGATCCCTTCAAACACGCTACGTCGATATTCATGACACCTTAATATCGGCATGCCCTTCATTTCTCATCATTGTGCGTAATATAAACATACTTCCACAGTAAACATATGATTCTGTGTATCCTTTGGAGCCGGGAAAGAGGGGAGGGGGACGCTCCTTTCCCCGCTTACCAAAAATGAAACAAGCAATCATAATAATAATAATAATAATAATAATAATAATAATACGTACATACGTACATACGTACATACATACATCTTCATTATAGACGGTTATGCCTTTCAACGTTCTGTATGCAAGCCTCTGTGACTTTACGAAATTCCGCCTAGTCGAAGCGATAAAGGCGTACTGGGTTCACCTGGAAGGAAGTGGGTTCGATTCCCCGCCATTAAGTAAAAAAAATTAAGAAACGGGATTTCCACTTTCGGAGGGGCAGATGGTCTTGAGGTTCACTCAACCTACTCCAAACCTGAGTACCAGGTTAATTCCTGGGGGGAAAGGCGGTCGGGCGTAGAGCTACCCACTCATCCCTGCCAGTGTCGAGTTACGGTTATTGGAATCCTTTACCTTCCATCCGTTCAAGGGCCTTCATGACCAATACGGAGAAGACAATTTATCATTGATGAGTTTGAAAACGCACGAGGAACTAAAATTTCCACAATGATTACTCTTATATTGATTTAAAGCACACATTTCTAGAAAGGAAAGGTAACATAAGGGAATGTGATTAGATCAATGGCTTAGCTGCTAATTTCCCACCCAGAAGGCTTACGTTCATATCTCGGACAACCTAGGTTGAAATAATCACGTGGCATCAGGAAGAGTAACCGACCTTAAAATGACAGCCAAAACCTGGGTGGATTCATCGTCGTCATGATCATCACCAAGCTCGATAGCTGCAGTTGCTTAAGTGCGGCCAGAATCCAGTATTCGGGAGGTTGTGGATTCGAACTCCACTGTCGGCAGTGCTAAAGATGATTTTCAGTGGTTTCCCACTTTCACACCAGGCAAATGCTGGGGTGTACATTGATTAAGGCCACGGACACTTTCTTCCCAGTCCTAGCCCTTTCCTGTCCCATGCCCCATCGTCGCCATAAGACCTATCTGTGTCGTGCGACGTAGATCACCTTGAAAAAAATTATCATAATAATGAATTCGTTCCAGCGAGCCGGGAAGGATGCGGGTGGCTCCTGAAGAAAAGTTATTTTCTATAAATAATGTGTACTTACGTTTTTCAGCATGTGATATAATCTGTTTAATCGCGTTAGAAGGGCCAAAACCTGTTTTATTGGAATATTGCTGTATTACATTCGTATAATATTTCAAAATAACAAAGTTTCATTTACAACGTCTTGTTGTAAATTAGATTGATAAAATACAATTAAGCTAATGGTTATTGTGATGTACATTTTCCGTATAGGACAGGAAAGAGGAATATAAAGCTTAGAGTTAATCCTCGTAAACCCCTCTACTCTCCCATCCCTGTCTCATGTTTTGCTTAACGGGGTTGAATTTTTGTCAACATGAAAACTGACACACACACACACACACACGAGCCATTATTGTCAGAATGTACACTTTAATTGGTATATCCTATTACGAGACCATTATCATGGTAGATGAAGTTTATGTAAAACAGTTCCAACCGCTCTGTTACTCCATTATTGTTTAGGATGACAACATAAAGAAGACAGTTAATTTACTAACTATAGCATGACGTGTAGAGTAATGAAATCAAATTCCAATGAGGGAACTTAAGCGAGGAAATCTTTTTGTTATCATACAGTGTCTGCTTTTAATATCCTTCGTTTATAAACCGAGTGACAAAACTAAAAGCCTTGATTAGTAGTGCTAGTAAAGAAAAAAAAAAGCCTATTATGCTGTAAAGTCTAAATAACGGCTTTGTTCTACCTTCCCCTTTGAATTCTATCCATCCCATTCATAAATGATCTTGTATGCAGTTTTTTTGTTAGTAATTTTTATACAAGCGTAAGGAATTGCAGGTATTCGAAGCATTGTTTGCCATTGTAATGACGTGTTCACGTTTCAGTTGCGAGCTGTAATACATATGCTATATCAAAGGATAGTCTTACTGAAACTGGTGAGCGTGTTTTCATTCTGTATTCAATCTCAAAAGCAAATAATGAAAAATAACATTTATTGTTTACATACAAAACGAGTCTGCTAGGTGATCGTTTTAATAAATGCCTTGAGTAAACATGTTCGAACATATACACAATTAGATTAACACAAGAAAGGCTAAAGTAATTATTGTTGAAGTAGGAGAGAGGAAATATTATACAGAAATAAGTATAGTATGTAGCAAAATAAACAATACTGAAACTACAAACATACTCTGATCATCAGCATTAAGCATAATAGGAAAGATCACATTATGAAGATAAAGATGGAATTCAAGAGGACAAACTGGGAAAATGTTCGTTTATAGAATAGATGTTAGGGTTTGGAATAATTTACCAAGAGAGATGTTCAATAAATTTCCCAATTATTTGTAGCTATTTAAGAAAAGTCTAGGTAAACAGCTGAGATACGGAATCTGCCACCTCGGCGACTGCCCTAAATGCAGATCAGTATTGATTGATTGATTGATTGATTGATTGATTGATTGATTGATTGATTGATTGATTGATTCAATTCAGCACCAATTCAACACAAGATAATTAAACCATTACGGAAAATGTGTCAACTTCAACTCTTAATGTCACAAGCGCTATAACACCCGACACTTCTATGAAAATATCTTATCGTCATCTGAAAAGAAATCCGCGCCAAAAAAGAAAGAGAACATTTTTATCCAATTTGACATCAGGTGAGTATTTTCAGATTGTTTTATGAACGATAATAGCGTAAACATAAATCAAAAGATAACCGGCATGCCTAGTACAACAAATCTTCAAGATGATAAATCTCAACGAGAGCTTTCGAGATGCAACCAGTGTGGATTCTGTCAACTGGATTATAACTGTGAGATTACGTGATAAAAGGCCCATGGATTCAATGCCAGAACTGCAATGCGTAGTATCATCTATGTGTTTTGGGAAAGGGGAAGAGATACTTTATGTATGGAAAATGTGTGTGATCCAAATTGTACTTTGTGTGATCAGAATTGTACCACCAGCGGTACAATTGCAATTAAAGACAGGCTCCTCTGTTTCGTACAACTTCTATAATGAGGGTTTATTTAAATAGTATGATTAATATTGTGTGACATGAAGGTGGCTACTTCATTGTCAATGTAAAATAATGTTGATAGTACCGCAAATTATGTATGACTGCATAATTCATAAAATTTTGATGGAAAATATACTACCTTGCCCTAGTTGTAACAGACATTGTGAAGATTTTAGAGTTTAATAAATTAATTATAGGCTAATCCGTGGCTCAGACGGCAGCGCGTCGGCCTCTCACCGCTGGATACCGTGGTTCAAATCCCGGTGACTCCATGTGAGATTTGTGCTGGACAAAGCGGAGGCGGGACAGGTTTTTCTCCGGGTACTCCGGTTTTCCCTGTCATCTTTCATTCCAGCAACACTCTCCATTATCAATTCATAGCATTTATCATTCATTAATAAAATCACCTTGGGAGTGGCGACCCCATTGTAATAACAGCCTATATATGTTTCATTCATTACATCCCTGACCCGGTCAATGACTGGAAAACAGATTGCAGGTTTTCATTTTCAATTATAGGCTACATAAAACAAATATTGCTTATGTCTATATTAAATATAAATAATAGAATATTACTCTGATATAACAAAAGCAGCTGTTTTTATTATAACAGAACTATTTAAAATCTCCTTTACGTCGTACTGACACTGATAGGTCTTATGGCGACGATGGTATAGGAAAGGGTTAGGATTGGGAAGGAAGCGTCCGTGGCCTTAATTAAGGTACATCCCCTGTATTTGCCTGGTGTGAAAATAGGAACAACGGAAAACCATCTTCAGGGCTGTCGACAATGGAGTTCGAACCCACTATCTCCTGAATGCAAGCTCACAGCAGCTGGACCCTAATCGCACGACCACTTGCTCCGCAAACAGAAAATTTGAGGAATAAACAATAGAGATATATGCCACAGAAAAATGGTCCTCCAGGACACTACCCTTGAGGCGGTAGAGGTGGAATCCCTCGCTCATTCCGAGGGATAAACCGTCCCTGGGGGGTAAACAGATAAAGAAGAGGAAGAAGAAGAAGAAACATGGTCAACGAAAATGTGATTTGAGGGAAATTTTTGTATTACACTCTGTGTTTGGTATTCTTAAAGAAAGAAACAAGTATTGGTAGGCATGTAGTTTTCCGTGATCAGACGAACAGGCACTCCAATTAGACAACAAGTACATGATTTCAAAACATTCACACGTATTGGCTGCAGTGTTGCCAACTTAGCGGATTTTCCGCTAAATTTGGCGGAATTAGAAGACTGTCGGCGGAGAAATATACCATTTAGCGGACAGCGTATTTTTTGGCGGAATTTTAGATTTATTATAGCGGAATATAGCGTTTTATCCATTTTACTTTTTTTTTATTTGTACTCCAGCCTGTCTCTGAGCTATTCCGTATTTCTTGTCAGGAGCTAGCAGTCACATGAGGAAAACATGTTATTTGATTTGATGTTATGCGGTCATGGTATCATAGTCCGGCTCCATGGCTAAATGGTTAGCGTGCTGGCCTTTGGCCACAGGGGCCCGGGTTCGCTTCCCGGCAGGGTTGGGAATTTTAACCTTAATTGGTTAATTTCGCTGGCACGGGGGCTGGGTGTATGTGTCGTCTTCATCATCATTTCATCCTCATCACGACGCGCAGGTCACCTACGGGTGTCAAATCAAAAGACTTGCACCTGGCGAGCCGAACATGTCCTCGGACACTCTCGGCACTAAAAGCCATACGCCATTTCATGGTATCATAAATTTGTAATGCTTTCTTTCTTTTTGCTAGGGGCTTTACGTCGCACCGACACAGATAGGTCTTATGGCGACGATGGGATAGGAAAGGCCTAGGAGTTGGAAGGAATCGGCCGTGGCCTTAATTAAGGTACAGCCCCAGCATTTGACTGGTGTGAAAATGGGGAAACCACGGAAAACCATCTTCAGGGCTGCCGATAGTGGGATTCGAACCTACTATCTCCCGGATGCAAGCTCACAGCCGCACGCCTCTACGCGCACGGCCAACTCGCCCGGTAAAAAATTTGTAATGCGTGGGGAAAGGGTACTTATCTCTCAGTTGACGAATGACGACAGATAATGAAACTGCGAGAGAGTAGTATTTATATTTATGCTATGAGGGTAGACCGTTTAATGAAATGGCCTGTTCTGTGTGTGCCTCTTGAGGTAGGGGATTACCGAGCTCGATAGCTGCAGCCACTTAAGTGCGGCCAGTATCCAGTATTCGGGAGATAGTAGGTTCGAACCCGACTGTCGGCAGCCCTGAAAATGGTTTTCCGTGCTTTCCCATCTTCACATCAGGCAAATGCTGGGGCTGTACCTTAATTAAGGCCACGGCCACTTCCTTCCCACTCCTAGCCCTTTCATGTCCCATCGTCGCCGTAAGACCTATCTGTGTCGGTGCGACGTAAAACAACTAGCAAAAAAATGAGGTAGGGGATTCACCTAGTTTGAATCCGGTAGTAAAACGCCTACAAGTTTTAGCTCGCCGGCTCGCAGGCAGGGGGTTAATCCCAGTGAAACTCACAGATCAGGTGAGTGCAGATACTTCCTTTATTATTATTATTATTATTATTATTATTATTAATATTATTATTATTATTATTATTTTAAATCGGATTTCTTGGCGGAAATTTAGCGGATTTTTAGTAGTATTTAGCGGATCTTGAAAATATAAGTTGGCAACACTGATTGGCTGAGATTTTGAGCCATGGGTGACGTACTTCGAAGACGATGACGATGTCTCTCACCTTATCTGAAAAATTATACTAAAATCTGTCATTTCGGTGTCATGAAAAGGTACGAAAGGAGTTAGTATAAGTGAACTTTCAAAGCAGTTTTCTTATCTAGCTGATAGCTCACACACATTAGTAGTAATATAGTAAACGAGAAAAGCTATTTACTTAACACGCTCTTTAAGCAAAGCAAAGCAAAGTCACCTCCGTACAGGCCATGAAGGCCCTAGGAGGAGTGGAAGGTAAAGGCTTCCACCAATGTTAACCTCGGCAGTGATGGGGTAGAGTGGTTAGCTTTACGCCCGGCCTCCTTTACCCCCAGGAATTAACCTGGTACTCATTTTTATGTAGGCTGAGTGAACCTCAGGGCCATATGCACTTCCGGAAGTGGAAATCTCATTTCTTAAATTTTACGACTTCCTGACGGGGATTCCGGGCGAACCGAGCGCGCCTTTACCGCCTCGGCCAGGCAGCCCCTTAACACGCTCTTTAGCTTAACTAAATCAATTAATAAAGAAAGAAATAGAGAATATTGACAGTTATTTATTTATTTATTTATTTAATTATATATTTATTTTACGATCAGCAACAGAGTTGCGCCGAATTAATTAAGATCAATAAGGAATAAATTAACCGACCGTATACTGATGGATACGACTAAAAAAATAACGGCAACATTTCAATTGTATCAGAAGAATATTTGAGCATTTGTACTTTTTTTAACGTCAAGAACGTGATCTAAATAGATTTGATTATATCGAAGAGAAATGAAGCTAGGGATTTAAGCTAGCAACCAACGCGAACGATATTCAATGGAGCACTGGAGAATTTAAAATGCCAGTGACATTGTTGGGTGCTGCATGGGATTAAATGGTCTGAGCTAATAAACTGACTGTAAAACGGTGTCCTAACATTCCGCATGCAGGCCACGCAGAACGTGTCAACACAAGCAGAGAAACGTGTGTTGGTTGATAGAGTGATTGGTACAATCCGCATAGCAATGTGTGTCGTGCTGCGTTCGGTGGATTCTACTGTACATGATCGCGAGAGCAAACAATTTATCTACATTCTGTATATAAAATTGTATATTTAGGATTTTCTGCTAATGATTCATTTTTATTTTATCTCAAAAGAAGTGCATAACAATCAATTCTACCTTCGATTCCGTTTTGTCCTTATTTTTCTGGAAGTATCATGCAAAATTTACTTTAGCGATTAGCAAAAAGGTTGGCAAGTGAGTAGAATACATACTAAAAAAAAAAACACCATATCACCATAATCCTACGCTTAAGAGGTATTTACAGAGAGCTTCCAACTGTCTTTTGCACACAATTTTTCAACAGATGTATATGACAAAAAAGTATTGCATTTTTACATCTTTCCGCAAATGCCCTGTAGGTTGGGTACTAGATACCCCTGTATAACATTATCGTTCAATTTGTAAGTTGTGCCTTGATGGGCGAGTGATTGTAATTTTCTGATATTGCCTTGAATAGGCTAGAAGATACTGAGAGCCTATTTGCTCTTTCTCAAAGTTTTTGTAAGATTAAAGAGTGCCTTTGGAAGGCTATATATTGTAATTTTGGGAGCAAGTGTTCTTGATTTGGGGGGATTTCTGTCCTTGACTTAATGGTTCCCAATTTTTGTGTAAACTGAATCCGGTATCTCCGGAATTGTAAAACTGGTGGCTTAAGGCCCTAAGTATTAAGGAATTTTCCCAATCTTGTTCAATGATTGCTACTTGTACCTGTAATATTGTCATGAAAAAATGGCTAAGTTTGAAGTCCTGAAAATGTAACCTTCAGTTTAAGTTTGAAATTAATTTTGATATTGTAGTTGGACCCATTCTCCCCGGCACCTTCCTTAACCTCTTTCTGCTCCAGGGGTATCCCCGTAACAGTTCCTACCTGAGATATGTACACGTGCAATGTTTTATTAAAACATAGACATGAAATTAATTGTTTCATTTCTTTTTACAGTCTCCTTTACGTCTTACCGACACAGATAGGTCTTATAGCGACGATGCGATAGGAAAGGGCTAGAAGTTTAAAGGACACTACCGTAGCCTTAATTCCAGTTTTAATTTACTTGTTCTCTTTTAAAGGGATAAAACAGTATTTCTCAACAATAATATTAGTGTCACCGTGTATTACTTTACAAAACCAAGTAGAGAGCTGTGATTACAACAATATTGGAGATGAACCACCATAAAATGTTTCCTACATCATTTACTTTACTACGTAATTTCTGAAGCAATAGCGTCCACTTCGCCTACCCTACATTCCAGCAACATTTCTTCTCCCAGTTCTCACCTGAACGTATTGCAGGCCCATAAATAATTCAGGTTGTATATCTGGTGTCTGATTGAAATATCAGGTGACAAAAAGGTCTAGAATATCTTGGAAACATCAAAGGAGTAATACGTACTTCATGCTCGTTGTGGGTGTTTACTGCTGTCATTTCAATGATGACACATCACGCCTACCCACAACAAATAGCTCCCAGTGCAGTATGATAAGTTAGTTCTGTCTTTTTTTGCTGTCAGTGCGTTGTCGTTCTGCATGAAGTGTAGGAGTATACAAGAAATCAGTTCCGTACAACAGTATTTTTTCAATTCCATTCCATAATCCTGAGGATATTCACAACTATCTTACATTAATAAATACAGGTAATTATATGAATTTATATTTTATACAACTACCGAAGACTCTGAACGCCACCGGTGATTGGAAAAAATACCTCCTGTATAGAAGGCCTTTGCATGAATCTGAGAATGAACAAGATGGCGGGTGCCTAGAAATGTATTTGTTTACTCATGGTTATGAATCCGTGTTCGTGAAAGGTTTGGTGATTTTTATAGTGTTTATAATACTCTGTATGATAAGGTTTGAAAGTGCTGTGTACCCAATTGTAGGGGAAACTACGATACAAAAATATAGTACATGCTTTCAAGTTCCCAGAAGATTAAATACTGAAGAAACAGTGGATATGTGCAATAAAACGCGACAATTTCATCCCCCACTTTGCGTACTCCACCCTGTAGCTATAATTGTCTTATTGTGTTATTACAGTTGCACAGCATGTTTCTTGTGACAATAAAATTAATAAATCTTGTCTTGCTAGCCGTTTTTCAGGTTTTATTTACCTTGGGCATAATTTATCTTTCGGTATTTGCCAGAAAAAAGTAGGCCCTACTTAAAAATTAAATTTTGCTTCTGTAATCAGATTAAAAATGGAGACATCACCTATCCATGTGTATTACTCATTGCAATTGTCAAGGCAAGGTTAGTATTGGTAATATTATTGATGGGTACTTCCAGTTTGGCCTACTATGGTCGGCCATTTATCCTACTGCTCAGGCCTTGTCTCTAGGAGGTGTTGGAAAACACCAGAAGGCACCGTGCAGAAGGTAGAAAAGTTTAAGTACCTGGGAGAATATGTAACAGGAAGGGACAGGAGCGGCGATAGGATAAAAGAGAGGATGAAAAAGACGAGGACTACCTACCCTGCAACCAGAGAAGTGTACAATAAAAGAAACAAATGAATAGTCGCTAAGCTCAGGCACTACAAGACAACGGTGAGGAACGGAGAACTGTATGCGGCCGAGATGATGACACTAAGAAGGCATGGGGCAGGGCAACTAGAGAAAGAAGAAAGAAACATTCTGAGAAAGACATTGGGACAAACAGGAGAAAGTGAAAGAGGGAACGAAGATCAAGGACGTATTTTACAGAAATATATGACGACGATTTCTGAAGAAACAACCCTCACGAGGATTACCTGATTCGAGAACTGGAAAAAATCCAAAGAAAAGCAGCTCGATTTGTTCTGGGTGATTTCCGACAAAAGAGTGATGATGATGATGATGATGATGATGATAATGATGATAATGATGATGACGCTTGTTTAAAGGGCCTAACATCGAGGTCATCGGTCCCTAATAGTACGAAATGAGACGAAATGGAATGACAAATTAAAAGTTCAGAATCTTCCACTGACCATAATTCAAAACGTGAGGACGAAGAATGAATGGATGAATATGGATTCAAATCAGTCAGTGGATCCGATCCGCAGTGCCTCACATTCATGGAAAATGACGTGCAACAATAGTATTACTGACCAACAGACTGTGTCTGAAGCATAATACTGAATCGATGATGCTTTTATTTTAAAGGGGTCCAAAATCCACGTCATCGGCCCCTCATAATGGTACTTATCACTAGGAAAGTAAAACCATGGCAATTGTCATGTTGCGGTACTAATTAAAAATAGCGTAGACTTGCGGCATTCCACACGGTATGGTACTACTCACAGGTAATGATATTCGCACATGGAATACAGAACTATGGTGTTTCGCACATTGAGGTGCCATTTACAAGCAACGCAAACCTATGGTGTTCATCATATACGTGTACTAACCACAAGGACCCGCACTATCCCGTGGTATTCCTCATATAGTGGCTATCTTAATCATAGGCAAGCCAGAACCATGGTGTCGCTCCTAAAGTGGTACTAATCAAAGGTACTGTAGAAGCCGGCAACGCACTCTGTTGCTACTAATCACAAACCTATTTGGTACCTAACATAGTTGTACTACGTACAAGTAAAAGCGACCCATGGTGTCCCGCGTGGTGATACTAAGCGCAAGTAGTTTCATGGTTCTAATACAATCATCCCTTGGTCGCCCGTTTTAGTCGCCTGTGGGTGTATTCTTCGCCTGCGTCCCCCATCCACAGGGGGTCGACAAAAGAGTAGCGGTACGAAAATGTTGCAAAGTTTGGGCTGGGAAGCCGTGGGAGAAAGGAGACGAGCTGCTCGTCTAAGTGGTATGTTCCGAGCTGTCAGTGGAGAGATGACGTAGAATGGCAATAGTAGACGAATAAGTTTGAGTGGTGTCTTTAAAAGTAGGAAATATAACAATAGCCTATAAAAGCAATGTTGGAATTCAAGAAAACAAATAAGGGATAATATTCGTTTATAGGAAGGCAGATGCTCAATAAATTTCCAAATTATTTGATATTAAGAAAAGACTAGGTAAACAACAGATAGGGAATCTGCCACCTGGCGACTGCCCTATATGCAGATCAGTTGTGATTGATTGATTGATTGATTGATTGATTGATTGATTGATTGATTGATTGATTGATTGATTGATTGATTGATTGATTGATTGATTGATTGATTGATTGATTGATTGATTGATTGATTGATTGACGAGATGTTTAACTGGAATTCGGTGGAATTGTGTTGCCGACAATGAAGTTTGGAAGGAAATGATCAAATATCGATTGTTGTGGAGGAAAATTTCTGCGCACGGTTCATTGGGCCTCATCGTGTCAATACCGTAATTTGTTGCGTTAACTATTTGAAGATTTCTGACCTTATATCTCTGGTTGGCTGATGTCAACAAACTTAGAATATCACAAATTTTAATCACACAAAGTTTATCCGATAAACATCATCATTCATTGTCCGACTCTTTGGCTTAATGATCAGCATATAGGCCTTCGGTTCAGGGTATTCCATTTCGATTCCCAATCGGACCGGAGATTACAGCTACGTATGATTAATTACTGTGGCACGAGGACTGCGTATTTACAGTAGTCTTATACACTCCTCTCCAACTACACACCACACACCGTACTACCCAACACCACAGGAACACGTAATAGTGAATATAACTATCCACATAGTGTTGGCGTCACGAAGGGCTTCTTTTTCGTAATTCTCAATCCTAAGTTTGGTTGGCAGCAATTCGTCTTCTCCACTCTTCTCTGTAATCCGCTAATCTCTTCATTTCCACACATGAGCCTGTTCCTACGTCATCTCGGATCTGTCTTGAATATTGCAGTCTAGGTCTTCCTCATCCTCTTTTATCTTGAATAATTCCTTCCATGACGTTAACTATGAAACCATTGTGCCTATACGGATGGCCAATTAATTGGTCTCTTCTCTTTCTTATTGTTGCTAAAAAGGATCTTTTTTCACCTATTCGTCGAAGAACTTCTTCATTGGTGAGTTTTGCTGTCCATAAGATGTTTTCCATCCTCCTCCAGCACCACATCTCAAATGCTTCCAGACGTTTCTTATCACATGCACTAATAGTCCACGTTTCTGAACCACACAACGCCACACTCCAGACATAGCACTTAATAAATCTCTTCTTGGTCTCTACATTTAAATTTGATGTAACTAGTATCCTTTTCTTGTAAAAAGCAATATTTGCTTGGGAAATTCTGCTCTTTATGTTGACTGAAATTTTGCCAGCTGGAATCATTTTACTTCCTATGTAGGTAAAGACATTTACTTGCCTTAGTGGTATATCACTAATTCTGATGTCGACTGCAATATGTTGGCGGTTGCATACTATAATTTCGATCTTTTTTGTATTCATTTTCATGTTATACTTATCTCTCAATATCTTATTCATTCTTATTAATGCACTTTGTAGTTTCTCTTCGTTCTCCTCTATGACAGCTATGCCATCTACAAATTTTATCATTTTGATTTCTACTCCATTTATCGTTATCCCTTCCATATCCTTTTTGCATTCCTCAATGCCTTTCTCAATATACAGGTTGAACAGCACTGGTGACAAATTACATCCCTGTCGTACACCTTTCTTTATATGAGCCTCGCATACTACACCATTTATGTTTATGGTGCCTCTTTGGTTGTTATAGAGTTCAAATACTATTTGTCTATCTCTAAAATTTAGACCAACACTAGTCATAATCTTCATTAACATATTCCAGTTCACATTATCAAAAGCCTTTCCTAAATCCACGAATGCAATAACCAAAGGTTTTCTTACGTCTAGCATTTTGTCTATAACCTGTCGTAACGTTAGAATAGCTTCCTGTGTGCCTCTATTTCGTCTAAATCCAAACTGATCTTCAGCCAAATGTGGTTCAATTTTATTGCTTATTTGATTATATGTTATTCTGTCAATATTTTTGACATGTGCGACAATAGACTCAAGGTGCTATGTTCTGCACCTTTTAGAGTTCCAAGCTTCTTTGGTATGGGGATTATGTGAGACACTTTAAAATCTTCTGGAATTTCTCCGGTTTCATATATTTCCGTGATCAGTTTAAAAATATATCATCCAGTCTCTGTATCCTTTCTCCAGTTATTTCATCGCATCCTGGCGCTATATTCGGTTTCAATTCTTTCACAGCCTTAAGATATTCTTCTTTTACAAAAGAGGGTCCCAGTTGATCACTTGTTATGTTGTCCTCATTTTCAAGGGCATTTATGTCAGTAGGATCTTCATATACTGTTTCTATGTATCGCTTTCATCTTTCTCCCACTTCTTTGCTCTCAGACATCAGTTTCCCGTTTTCACCTAATATTCTGTTACTACGGCCAGTGACTGTTCTGAATTGTTTCTTAATCAATTCATAAGCAGTTTCCATGTCTCCTTTCTCCATTCTTTCTTCTATTTCTTTGCACTGTCTGATTATATATTCTTCCTTAGCCTTCCTTGCTTCACTGTTGACTAGGTTTTGGAGTCTTTTATAGTTTCTGATTCCTTCTTCACTCTTTGAGTTTTTAAATTTCCTCCTTTCCTCTATAATTTCAAGCACATAATCTGTAACCCACGATTCTCGTACTTGTTTCGTTGTTTTCCCTATTACCTGATTTGCAGCTTCTATGATAGAGTGTTTAAGGCCCATCCGTTTCTCATTTATTGCAGCATTGGGTATTTCTGCGATGTTCTGTTTTACCAGTGTTTGATAGTTTTCCTTGATTCTGTCTTGTTTCAGTTTCCTGACATTATATCTGTTATATTTTCCCACGTTATTCATCTTCTTTCTTAGTCTTAAATCAGATTTTAACAATACTACATTGTGGTCACTCGCTACATCAGCTCCTGAATAACTTTTGCATTGTTTGACTTGGTTTCGGTACTTTTCCCTTACCATAATATAATCTATGTGGTATCTCGCTTTATCTCCAGGTGCAATCCAGGTATACCAGTAGTATAATACAGGGATTCGGCGGCCACCACCACCGCAGGCTCCCAGAGGCCACCTCCACCACCACCACAGCCAGAGGCCTCCTAGAGGCCTCCTCCACCACCACCACAGCCAGAGGCCTCCCAGAGGTCTCCTTCACCACCCGCGGGAAATTTGAATTTGTAAACAAAGCCACGTGCGTTTTGACAGCTATCATCGACAACAACGCATCGCTAACCTCACTGCTGCCATCTTGACGGGCCTAAACCTCAGTAGTATAAACTTAACCTAACTAGCGCGAGATTTGAATTGGTAAACAAATCCACGTGTTTTTTGACAGCCACGTGCTTTTTGACAGACAACAACGCATCACTAACCTCAGTACTGCCATCTTGACAGGCCTAATACCAACTAAACCTAACTAGCGCGAGATAAACAAATCCACGTGTTTTTTTGACAGCCACGTGCTTTTTTGACAGCTGTCATCCGCCATCTTTAAACTACAGAGCACCGTGCTGCCCTCTTTATCGTAGTAGCTGGAAATTCATCAGCTGTCATCCGCAGTGCTGCCATCTTGGCGGGCCTAAAACTTAGTGCTACCAACTTAACCTCACTAGCGCGAGATAAACAAATCCACGTGCTTTTTTGACAGCTGTCATCCGCCATCTTTAATCCATACAGCACAGTGCCGCCCTCTTTAGCTACTTACCTTTGAAATGTGGTGGCGGATAATTTGAAAAATGCTTTTTGACAGCAGCCATCTTTAATCCAGAGAGCACCGTGCTGCCCTCTTTAGCTAAATACCTTTGAAATGTGGTGGCAGGCAATTCCACGTGACAGCAGCCATCTTTAATCAAGAGAGCACCATGCTGCCCTCTATGTGGTGGCGGTAATTTGAAAAATTATACATGCTCTTGTTTGGAAACAAACTCACGCGCTTTTTTGACAGCCGTCATCCGCCATCTTTAATCAACAGAGCACAGTGCTGCCCTCTTTAGCTAGATACCTTTGAAATGTGGTGGCGGCAAATTCCACGTGCTCTTGTTTGGAAACAAAGCCATGTGCTTTTTTGACAGCTGTCATCCGCCATCTTTAATCCACAGAGCACCGTGCTGCTATCATGCGGGCAATTTCGTCAGCTGTCATCCGCCATCTTTAATCCACAGAACACCGTGCTGCCCTCTTTATAGCTACTACCTTAAGCACGTAGTAGCGGGCAATTTGAAAAGTTCTGTTAGCTATCATCCGCCATCTTTTATCAAGAGAGCACCGTGCTGCCATCTTTAGCTAGATACCTTTGAAATGTGGTGGCGGCAAATTGAAAAATTTCACGTGCTCTTGTTTGGAAACAAACTCACGTGCTTTTTTGACAGCTACCATCCGCCATCTTTAATCAACAGAGCATAGTGCCGCCCTCTTTAGTTAGATACCTTTGAAATATGGTGGCGGCAAATTCTACGTGCCCTTGTTTGGAAACAAAGCCATGTGCTTTTTTTGACAGGTGTCATCTGCCATCTTTAATCAACAGAGCACCGTGCTGCTATCCTGCGGGTAATTTCGTCAGCTGTCATACGCCATCTTTGATCTACAGAGCACCGTGCTGCACTCTTTATTGAAATGTGGTGGCGGCAAATTCCACGTACTCTTGTTTGGAAACAAATTCTATGTGCTCTTCAGCTGTCATCCAACATCTTTAATCAAGAGAGCACCGTGCTGCCCTCTTTGTGGTGGCGGATAATTTGAAAAATTCTTTTTGACAAGCAGCCATCTTTAATCCAGAGAGAACAGTGCTGCCCTCTTTAGCTACTTACCTTTGAGGCGGTTAATTTGAAAAATTCTATTTGACAAGCTGTCATCTTTAATGAAAAGAGCATCGTGCTGTTATCTTGCGGGTAATTTTTACGTCACAGCTGTCATCCACCATCTTGCATTGCTAACCTTAGTGTTGCCCTCTTTAGCTACTTACCTTTGAGGCGGACTATTTGAAGGGAAAAAATCTATTTGACAAGCCGTCACCCACCATCTTGCATCGCAAACCTCAGTGCTGCACCCTTTAGTTGAAATGTGGTAGCGGATAATTTGAAAGAAATCTTTTCTGACAAGCACCCATGTTTGAGCACCGTGCTGCTATCTTTATCGTAGTAGCGAGCAATTTAAAATTTAGATGCTTTTTTCTAACAGTTGTCATCCACCATCTTTAATCTAGAGAGCACCGTGCTGCCCTCTTTGTGGTGGTGGTAAATTCCACGTGCTTTACAAACTCACGTGCTTGTTGTCATCCGCCATCTTTAAACAAGAGAGCGCAGTACCGCACTCTATGTAGTAGCGGATAATTTGAAAAAATTCTTTTTGACAAACAGCCACCTTTGTTCAACACAGTTACCGCTATCTTACATCGCTTACCTCGGTGCTGCGCTCTTTAGTTGAAATGTGGTGGCGGTAAATTCGAACAAGTTTAATCATACATCGGGGGAGCTAGAGTAAGCATGTGCTGCAGTGATGACGTCATCATGCATGTTTAGACTTGTCCGTTTTCTTAAGTGTAAGTCGGTGTAAAGGAATGCAATAAGTATGCATCATAAAAACAAGAGTTTGCATGTGCTGCAGTGATGACGTTATTGTGCATGTTTAAACCCGTTCGTTGACTAAAAGCTTTAGTCTTCGAGAAACAGTGATAGAGAGTGGAGTGCAAACATGACGAAAACATTAATAGTTTATGTGCAAGGCTTTAAAGTAAACGGAAACAAATTAGTGTTTAAAGAGGTGGCTGTGTTAGAATGCAGTGTGTTGTGGGCACCAAAACTTGTTAGCTTAGTATTTAGTCCATCGTTCCCTTACTGTTTGCAAACAGATGAAGATAAAAAGCAGACTCAGTGGATTGAAAACAATTTAGGTTTGAAGTGGGAAGAAAAAGGAGTACCTTATCGTTTTCTACCTTTAATGATGAATGCACATTTGTCAAGAGCAGATCTTGTTCTTTTAAAGGGTTGTGAAAAGAAAGAATGGTTGCGTGATTTTCTACCATCATCGTGTGAAGTTATCGACATGCATGAATTGGGGTGCCCATCATTTAAAACTGTCGTGACCTACCTGTCCTGAGAGACGTTCTCGTAGATTGGTCACCAGGCAGTTGGATGTTGAACAAAGGCATTTTTGGTTAATGCAGCTGCGAATGCTGTAAAGAAGGTTTTCGGATAAGGTGCCTCGTGAGTGGACTCAAGATCCTGTTTTGTCAGAGCTTCAAACGTGTAGTTTTCATCATGAACAGGTGAGTTTAGGTAGAAGACCTTCTGTGAGACAGTGCCGTACATGTCAACTAATTAAACTGTATCACGGACCTAAAACTAACGAGTTGTCTTCGCTTATAAACACTAATCATGGCTGTGGAGAGAGTAAACAAGGAAAAGGTGAAGAAACGTGCTGGGAGAAAGATGAGGAAGCATGTTGGGCGTGGACTCATGAATAGAGTGATTGATCTTCTTTTCTTCGTGCTTCATCTCCCCTGCGGTCCTAGAACACGTTCGCCTGACACGTAGTTACATGCTGCCTGCATAGAGTATGTCGTGTAGCTGTTAAAATCTGCTTCGTAAAGTTATGCTGTATTTGTGTGTGTGCTATTACCTAGTGCTTTAGCTGCTCAGAAGAATATAGCAGCACTTGTCGTTGTTGGTGTAATAAAACGAAAACTGAGTGACAAAGACCGTAAAATAAACAAAGGATAAAAATGTATATATATTCTAAAATAAATATGAATTGTCAAAACATATTACAGGTGTTCTTTAACCCTACAGCATGTCCTAGTGTCTTAGAAGAAAGGAAACGTAGAGGATTAAAAGAAAACACACATAAGATTTAAAGTACATCCTCTTTATTAATCCATGAATTAAAGCTGTTATTAAAACCAAGCCATTTAACATACAGTTTATTGCCACGACGTCGAATAACACGTTCAACTAAATAGTGATCAGGATATTTTGTTTTCTGCAGTTCTTTGATGTAGAATCCTCCTTCAATAGGCTGTCCTCTGAGATCGCGAAGTAAATACGTAACTGGATTAGTGAGCTTAACACTTCTGATTTGAAAAATTTCAGTGCTCCAGTTTGGTGTGTATCCTTTCGCAAAGATAGACTTGTGTTTGCTGATGCGAACAAAATCACCTTCTTTAAAGCGATGGCGACGTGGATCAGCTGTTTTAATTACAAGATGAATAGCATTTATACGAGGTGTATTCTTTGTAACAAGACGTGGCTTTGTTCCGATAGTGCGATGAGGTGTATCGTTGTAGGTAGATAAAAGTCTAGGTAGCAGATCAATCCAACGATATGAACCTTGCGCTGTAAATTCTCGCCACATCATTGTTTTGAGTGTACGATTAAAGCGTTCTACAACACTTGCCTTGAGATTGCTGAACGTAGAGTAGTGTTGAATGCCAAGTAACTTCAGGTAAGAAGAAAAATCCTTGTTGTAAAACTCTTTACCTTGATCAGTTTGAAGAAGCCTTGGGCAGCGTTTCGATTCTTCAACAATAAGTTTAAATGCTTCTTTAACTTGAGCTGCTGTTTTAGAACGCACGGGTTGTGCAAAAGCAAACTTCGAGTACACATCGATAACAGTAAGTAGATACTTATACCCCTTATTACTAGAGGCATATAGAATCATTTCTACAAAGTCTGCTTGCCAGAGATCTTCTTTTCCTCGTGTAATAACACGTCTGCGACAGTAGGTGCGACGTGCTGGTTTATGTAACTCATGTGAGATGTTTACCTTTACAGGTGAGATCTTCTCTTGACGAGCCATTACAAAATAATACCGGCATAACGTAGTTCTCTTTCTATTTCTAGAATTTCTGATCCGTGACCAGTGTGACCAGCCTCTTGCGATGCTCTTAAAAGTTGTAATCGTTCAACGAGTAAGTTTGGGTCATTCCAGTATCTTACATCCACATACGGCAACAAAGACTTGTAGATAACATCAAGACTACGTGCAGTCGAAAACAGCTTAGAAATAAACTCACGATAATTGTAACTCTTATTCGCATTTACAGCTTCTGTTCTCTTGTAATTACGTCGTGTTGCGTCAGTAGCAAAAAGTATTGCTTTATATTTTTTAAGATCGTCTTGTAAAATTATATCCTTGTCAGGTATTCGTGAGAAAAGAAGTTCTAAGAGTCCTTTCGTAGGTTTATAGGTAACACCTTTTAAAATGCGTTTGTTGTTATTAATCTTAACATTTGAATTTCCTATCCGGAAACAGTCATCTTCGTAGCGAATAACGTAGGTAGTGTCAGTTTGTCCTGCAAAACGTTTTTCTATATAAGGTGCAATGAGAGATCCATAGGTATCTTGAATAAAAGTTCTAAACTGATTGCGATACTCTGGTGTAATCATAACCTCAGACAAAGATGGTAGATTTTGCGTCGATGTAGTAGGTGTTTCAGCAATAACATCTGTAGTTAAAAACTCAACACCCTTAGACGGTGATGTATCATTAAGTTCTTCTTCTTCCTCTTCTTGATCTACATCCTGCTTCTTCTCTTCCTTATCTTGTTCATGCTTTTCTTCTTCTTCTTCTTATTCTTCATGCTTCTCTTTATGATATGATGTTTGCATAGAAGCAAAACTTGAAGTAGACTGCGGTAATGAAGTAGAATTCAAAATTTCTTTGTGTGGTGTACTTAGTTCTGTTTTTAAAAATAAATCCGTGTCCGCTTGAATACGTTTAAGCTCCTTAAATCTCCGTCGAATATTGTTTCGAGCTTGGATGATATGTTTTGTGATCTCCTTGCTAGATGTTAACATGATGATGGTTTTTAATCAAGAAGTTACTGTAATTCTGTGTTAATGCATATAAAATGATCGAAACCAATGCGATATCGTCCATGCTGTACATCACTTTCTTTATCAATAACTAAAAAGCTGTAACGGTGTAATGACCAACATTTAGCGCACATACGTTTAAAGTCACCGAATGTCATATCAGTGTTAACATGATCGTTATACACATGTCGCATGTTGCGCTCATCTTGCCGAAAAAGCACAATAACATTTGCGTTGTCGCGTATCAACTGCTTAGGCACACGAGAATAGGTTTGGCACAAATAGATGCAATCAAAATATTTATGCCGACCCATACTAAAGAATGCACGAATAACGTTTTGCTGTTCTGTTGCGACATCATCAAAGATCATAAGAGAATTAGAAAGCACATCGTCTGGTGATGGTACTTGCTCATGCGAATTAAATTTAAAATATCTTATTCCATCTTTAACTAGATCGTGCATTACAGTTTGTAGAATAGTATATAGCGTCTGATAGAGTGACTTTGCGAAAACGTAAATATTATCGAAGCGTACACCATTTACAGAAGTAATAAGTGTGAGTAAAAGATTTGTTTTCCCGCATCCCGACGGGCCTGATATAATACATCGAACAGTAAAAGGAAACAACGTTCCATGACGTTTTCCTGTAGTTGTACTAGAACTAGGTAAGAGATGTGGTACAATGTCGGTAACAGGTAGCGTGTTTGCTGCTTTATAATCTTCATGATAACTGAATCATAAAGTACGTAATAGTAATATATATATTAAACGAAACACGAGGCAACGGTTAGTTTATGATTTGCTCTTGACTAGTAAAGTCGTGTCCAGCATGGTAAAACAACGATATCCAAACGACATGAAGAAGAAGAAGAAGAAAGTAAAAACTGTTGGATAGAAAGATGTTATAAACGCTGCGCAAAAAGCTATTCGAGGGGAATACAATCCTCGTGTAGCTATTACTAAGGCGTTACGCGCAGCAAGGGCGAGAATTTCTCCAAAGTGCAGAGCAATATTTAGTAAACGTGCACGAATTATTCCTGTACCAAAACGAGGAGGATTTCTTCCTGCACTGTTTGCTGGCTTAGCAGCTTTAGGGTCATTGCTAGGTGGTGCTAGTGCTGTAGCGAGAACTGTCAAAGCTGTAGAAGAAGCGAAACAACAGTTGAAAGAGAGTGAACGTCATAACAAGACGATGGAGGCAATTGTGTTACGAGGCAAAGGTGTGAACATGAAGCCAGCGCCATACAAGAAAGGGCTTGGTATCTACATTTCTCCAAAAAACGTCTACTGAATGCACTGCCATACCGAGCTCTAACGCATGACGAAGTTGTTACGTTTGCTAAACAACTAGGAATTCATTATTTTCGAGGAGTGTATATGCGCGATCAACTACCAGCGCGCCCACGTGAACGTGAAAGTGCCGTAATTAACTTGGACGACAGTCGTGGACCTGGAATTCATTACGTTGCTTATGTAAAGCGTAAATCTAAAGTATGGTATTTTGATAGCTATGGAGACTTACCTCCTCCTTTTGAGCTCATACGTTATTTCGGAAGCAGTGCAGACATTGTTTACAATAAAAACCGTGTGCAAAACTTTAATACACGCATGTGCGGACGATTATGTCTTATGTTCTTATATCAAACCCAGACAGTAGAGAAAGTGCATTAGTGTCTACGTGATGTCGAACAGTAAAAGAACGTTTGCTGTACGTGGAGAAGGACCTGAAACAACCGTCTATTTTAATCCACCAATCGAACTTGGTTATCAGCCGCATAGTCTTGGACTAGTATCGTTTGAAAGCTACAATAAAATCTATAATGTGCGTGATGGTTTAAACAAGTCCTATTACGATGAGTATGTGCTAACACTACCCTCAGGTAGTTATACAGTAGACGATATTCACGACTATATTGAAAGTACGTTAATTGATCAGTTTGGGGAAGATAGTTTTAGTAATCATAATTACAAGTTCTCAATCACTATAAGCAACATTACACATAAATGTGTTATTGAATCATCATTTAAGATTGACTTCAAATCACAACCTGATTCGATTGGACCACTGCTTGGATTTTCATCGAGGGAGCTCCTACCGAACGTACGTTACGAGTCTGATCAACCTATAAAACTCTTCGATGATTATAATGTGAACATTACTTGTAAATTATTACAGACTTGAATAGTAATCTAAAACCCTCGCACGTCCTGCACGACTTTATTGTTACAGAGGAACGTGGATATACTATTTGTGAGAAACCAGCAGTAGTTCTTTATCATCCTGTGTCTGTAAAACACATTAGCAACATTACTCTTAGACTTGTAAATAAACATAATCAGCTTATTCATTTAGATCAGCACGCGTACGTAGCTTACAAACTACATCTTAAACCAGTATGAAAACCATCTATAAAACACGGTGTACATTCCGAAGACATACTACATGTGTGCAGAGACTCATCGAGTTAACAGATACCCATAAGCAGATACTCCAAGATTTAGGATATACACTACTACAACAGAATGGAAGAAATGCTAGACATTACGAATACAGTAGAAAGTCGTGAAGGTGTAGTACGAAGTGAGCTTCATTCCTATCAACATTTTACGTTTGGATTAAATAACAATGATTAAATTCATTTTATTATTAATCAACAAGATGTTTACACCTTACCACTCGAAAGCTACCTCTATATTGAAGGACGACTAGAAAAGTCTGATGGAAGTGGACCAAGCACTTCACAACTAAACAACCATGCTCTAGCTTTTCTCTTTTCTGAAGCGCGATATGAAGTAAATAATGTTGAAATAGATCGAACGAAGAATGTTGGTATTACAAGTGCAATGAAACTCTACCCTTCTTTCTGTGATGAAGAAAGTAATCTTTTGCAGATGGCTGGATGGTGTCCAAAAGCTACTAACAACTGGATGATTAATGAGGATGGAACTTTTACGGGTATGTTATCACTGAAACATATTTTTGGATTCGCAGAAGACTTTACACGTATTATAATCAACGCAAAACGAGAGCTTATTCTAATCCGTGATCGAAGTGATTACAATTCTCTTAAAGCAGTAGAAACACCAGTAGAATCGAAAATAACACTGCATCGTATACTGTGGCGGATTCCACATGTAACCTTATCTGATCGTGAAAAACTTCGATTGCTCAAGATTGTAGAAAATGATACACCATTACCTATAGGTTTTAGAAGTTGGGAGCTGCATGAATATCCTGTGTTACCACCTACAAACGAGCATAGCTGGGCTGTTAAAACATCACGTTTTACTGAGAAGCCCTTGTACATTATTTTTGGATTTCAAACTAATCGTAAATTCAATCACGAAAAAGATAGCTCACTGTTTGATCACTGTAAATTAAGACACGTTAGACTATATCTCAACGGAATTACGTATCCCTACGAAAACATAGACATTAACTTTGAGAAAAATAAGTTTGGAATGCTCTATGACATGTTTTGTAAATTTCAATCATCGTATTATCAGAAAGAAGATCGTCGGCTATTTACACCTCAAGAATTTAAAAATAAAGCACCGATTGTAGTTATAGACTGCTCTTATCATGAAGAATCTATAAAAGAATCTCCAGTTGATATTCGATTAGAATTCGAAACATCTGAAAACATTCCTGCTAACACAGCAGCCTATTGTTTTATTATTCATATGAGTGATGTTACTTACCATCCGCTAACGAATATTGTTACGAGACTATAAATAAGAATAGATCTTTATCATTTTCATTAGTGTGTGCTTCAACATCGTACGCTATGGAACAAAACTGTAAATGTGCATGCTGTTTGCATGCTCATACGCAACATCTTATTTATGTTTCACGAGTGAGTGAGGCTATTAAGATGTTCTATAAACATAGATCGTCGATGCCGAAACATCTTATTCAATACTTACCACCAGGATTTTTATGTACGTACGCTGCCTCTTACGTACATAATTTTTGGGACATCCTTCCTCTACACAGTAAGATGTCGATCGAAGTAGCTTTATGCAGAGCTTGTGAACGACATTACAAGAAGCATCGAGGAGAAAATGGTGATGATGATTGGGATGGACCAAATCCGAGGATTGAACACTGTACACAGTGTATGAATGAACTTTCTCTAGTTCCTCATGATGATGATGATGATGATTCCGAAAAGGAATAACAACAAGGTAAGAAGTATATGATCTTCTCTGTAAAGCATAACATACTTAGTATAATATATTTCTAAATGTTTTGTTTAATTTGAATGTTGCAGGAGGCATTTCAGAAGCATACGTTGTTAAGAAGCACACCAACCTTATCAGCAGCAAAAACGAACACTGTTGTAGTACATTTGTAAATAAATATTTGATAGCATTAAAAAATGTTATACTTATTGCATTGCTTTACACCGACTTACTCTTAAGAAAAACGATCAGGTCTAAACATGCACAATGACGTCATCACTGCAGCACATGCTTACTCTAGATTTCTCGATGCGTTTTTAAACTTGTTCGAATTTACCGCCACGACATTCCTTTACACCGACTTACTCTTAAGAAAACGGACAAGTCTAAACATGCATGATGACGTCATCACTGCAGCACGTGCTTACTCTAGCTCCCCCGATGTATGATTAAATTTGTTCGAATTTACCGCCACCACATTTCAACTAAAGAGCGCAGCACCGAGGTAAGCGATGTAAGATAGCGGTAACTGTGTTGAATAAAGATGGCTGTTTGTCAAAAAGAATTTTTTCAAATTATCCGCTACTACATAGAGTGCGGTACTGCGCTCTCTTATTTAAAGATGGAGGATGACAACAAGCACGTGAGTTTGTAAAGCACGTGGAATTTACAACCACCACAAAGAGGGCAGCACGGTGCTCTCTAGATTAAAGATGGTGGATGACAACTGTTAGAAAAAAGCATCTAGATTTTAAATTGCTCGCTACTACGATAAAGATAGCAGCACAGTGCTCAAACATGGGTGCTTGTCAGAAAAGAATTTTTTCAAATTATCCGCTACCACATTTCAACTAAAGGGTGCAGCACTGAGGTTTGCGATGCAAGATGGTGGGTGACGGCTTGTCAAATAGATTTTTTTCTTTCAAATAGTCCACCTCAAAGGTAAGTAGCTAAAGAGGGCAACACTAAGGTTAGCAATGCAAGATGGTGGATGACAGCTGTGACGTAAAAATTACCCGCAAGATAGCAGCACGATGCTCTTTTCATTAAAGATGACAGCTTGTCAAATAGAATTTTTCAAATTAACCGCCTCAAAGGTAAGTAGCTAAAGAGGGCAGCACTGTTCTCTCTGGATTAAAGATGGCTGCTTGTCAAAAAGAATTTTTCAAATTATCCGCCACCACAAAGAGGGCAGCACGGAGCTCTCTTGATTAAAGATGGTGGATGACAGCTGAAGAGCACATAGAATTTGTTTCCAAACAAGAGTACGTGGAATTTGCCGCCACCACATTTCAACTAAAGAGTGCAGCACGGTGCTCTGTAAATTAAACATGGCGTATGACAGCTGACGAAATTACCCGCATGATAGCAGCACGGTGCTCTGTTGATTAAAGATGGCAGATTACACCTGTCAAAAAAGCACATGGCTTTGTTTCCAAACAAGAGCACGTAGAATTTTCCGCCACCACATTTCAAAGGTATCTAACTAAAGAGGGCAGCACTATGCTCTGTTGATTAAAGATGGCGGATGGTTGCTGTCAAAAAAGCACGTGAGTTTGTTTCCAAACAAGAGCACGTGAAATTTTTCAATTTGCCGCCACCACATTTCAAAGGTATCTAGCTAAAGAAGGCAGCACGGTGCTCTTTTGATTAAAGATGGCGGATGATAGCTAACAGAACTTTTCAAATTGCCCGCTACTACGTGCTTAAGGTAGTAGCTATAAAGAGAGCAGCACGGTGTTCTGTGGATTAAAGATGGCGGATGGCAGCTGACGAAATTGCCCGCATGATAGCAGCACGGTGCTCTGTTGATTAAAGATGGCGGATGACAGCTGTCAAAAAAGCACATGGCTTTGTTTCCAAACAAGAGCACGTGGAATTTGCCGCCACCACATTTCAAAGGTATCTAGCTAAAGAGGGCAGCACTGTGCTCTGTTGATTAAAGATGGCGGATGACGGCTGTCAAAAAAGCGCGTGAGTTTGTTTCCAAACAAGAGCATGTATAATTTTTCAAATTACCGCCACCACATAGAGGGCAGCATGGTGCTCTCTTGATTAAAGATGGCTGCTGTCACGTGGAATTGCCTGCCACCACATTTCAAAGGTATCTAGCTAAAGAGGGCAGCACGGTGCTCTCTGGATTAAAGATGGCTGCTGTCAAAAAGCATTTTTCAAATTATCCGCCACCACATTTCAAAGGTAAGTAGCTAAAGAGGGCGGCTCTGTGCTCTATGGATTAAAGATGGCGGATGACAGCTGTCAAAAATCACGTGGATTTGTTTATCTCGCGCTAGTGAGGTTAAGTTGGTAGCACTAAGTTTTAGGCCCGCCAAGATGGCAGCACTGCGGATGACAGCTGATGAATTTCCAGCTACTACGATAAAGAGGGCAGCACGGTGCTCTGTAGTTTAAAGATGGTGGATGACAGCTGTCAAAAAAGCACGTGGCTGTCAAAAAAACACGTGGATTTGTATATCTCGCGCTAGTTAGGTTAAGTTGGTATTAGGCCTGTCAAGATGGCAGTACTGAGGTTAGCGATGCGTTGTTGTCTGTCAAAAAGCACGTGGCTGCCAAAAAACACGTGGATTTGTTTACCAATTCAATTCTCGCGCTAGTTAGGTTAAGTTGGTACTACTGAGGTTTAGGCCCATCAAGATGGCAGCAGTGAGGTTAGCGATGCGTTGTTGTCGATGATAGCTGTCAAAAAGCACGTGGCTTTGTTTACAAATTCAAATTTCCCGCGGGTGGTGGAGAAGACCTCTGGGAGGCCTCTGGCTCTGGTGGTGGTGGTGGTGGAGGAGGCCTCTAGGAGGCCTCTGGCTGTGGTGGTGGTGGAGGTGGCCTCTGGGAGCCTGCGGTGGTGGTGGCCGCCGAATCCCTGTATTATACTACTTATACCTTCTTCTCATGGGCTGTTTGAACAAGGTGTTTGTAATTATTAGTCCTTTTGCATTACAAAAGTCTATTAGTTGTTGTCCTCTGTCATTTCTTACTCCAAGACCATACTGACCTACAGTCTTCCCATCTTCTCCTACACCAACAGAAGCGTTCCAATCTCCAAGAAAAATGAGAGGTTCTCGTTGTCCTTAATCGTATCCATCAACTCCTCTAACTGATCATATACCTGGTCCACTCCTTCATCTCCATGATTCGTTGTTGGCATGTACACCTGTCAACTGCTTCATTTACTATTCTCACCATAACTATTTATCATTGTATTGTACATAGTTTGAACTCGTACACCTACGTTTTTACTTAATACTATTCCTACACCTGCATGGCTTCGTTTTTCTCCAGAGAACATAATTCTAAAGTTATCACTCCAAAATTCCCCCTTCTCAGGCCACTTTATTTCACTCACTCCTAATGTGTCTATGTCGTGTTTAGCATCTCCTTTTTTAAGTTCTCTAGCTTACCACAAATGTTGAGAGATCGTACATTCCAAGTTCCTAAGATAATATTTAGTGTGTTTCTTCCACGCTTTGTCCCTGACCCCAGCCGGAGGTCCTAATTAGGGACTATTTTACCTCCGGAATTACATTTAATTCAAAAGGCCACCATCATTGCTGCATAACAAGGGATATCCAGTGGATCTTTAATGGAGTGGTTTCCCTGTGGCCTTCTCCATCCTATGCCGTTGACCATACTGGTTCATCCGCCTTTAGGAGCAGTTTCCCACTCCAAGGGCAAGAGAGTGCCCTACCCTATACCCGCTCATCCGCCCTCCTTGGAGGCCGTTGGCACTTGGTAAAGGGGGCCCCTTATCACGGGGGATGTTCGGTCCATATCTTCTATCCAAGAATAAAACCAACTTGGTAAGACTTGGGGTTAGTCCCTCCGCCCTCCAAGCCCTTGGGAGACCTCCTCTTTCTGCTTAGAGACCGTTGACCATTTTCTTTTTAGCCTCATTTGATCCGCGGGTGCGTATTTGATCATCGTACCTGTCCTGCATATCTACAGGACGTCCTCTATCAGCCATTGGGACCCGCCGTGTCGGGGTTGCGCACCCCAGTGTCTCACGCAGGGTTATGTTTAGCTCCTACTCATTTCAGAGCCAAGCCCCCACACAAGCTGACCAGGTAATGTGTAATATGCTGTTCAGTACAGAAGCCTCACTTTGCTCATCTTAAAGATGGCTGACAATATGGGCCGTCTGTGTGACCTAGGCAACGCTATGAATGCTAAACAGAGTGCCAATCCTCATTATAGTTTCTATGGTAGCAAATACAAAAGAAAAAAAAATGGGTGAAAGTGAGGGCAAAGATGTTAGCCGAACATAACGAGTGGCTATCTAGGTAGTGTTATCTATGGAATTATTGTAGCATTAACAAGATGGCTGACACTTACTGCACATAATTTATAATAAATATTACACTAAAAGCACTATCAAACGAGAGTATATTCTTTGGATAACACTAACACAAACTCAGCACCCAAAATAAGCCACAAATACTCCTCAGAAGCTACGAAAGAAGCGCATGTTTTCTGTATAGGCGGATGTAAGACGCAGCACTATTACACATGACCTCACCCTCTGGTGGTTGCACGCTCACGAAGGGCATGTAGCCGTAAAACTATACCTAATTCACATTAAGTGCTGTCTCCAATAAATTAGGTAAAAGACCAGGAGGAAAAGGAAACATCATACATTGGAAAACCTAAGGACTCATATTATTATTTAATCTATTACGGCGAAGGGTCGAATACCTTTGTTTCCTTCACCTCAAGTCCTTAAATAATAAATGAACATTCTTACACGTTAAAAGCTAAGTTATAACTTTCGTTTGTGGAATATTCATTTTGATTTTCAATTTGTTTACGTCGCACCGACACAGATAAACTTAGGTTTTACGGCGGCAAGAGGATAGGAAAGGGCTAGGATTCGGAAGGAAGCGAACTTGGTCTTAGTCAAGGTACCGCCCCAGCATTTACCCGGTGTGAAAATGGGGAACCACGGAAGACAATCTTCAGAGCTGCCGACAGTGGGTTTTGAACCCACTATCCTCTCTCCAGAATTCAGGCTGATAGCTATGTGACCCAAATCCCGCAGCCGATTGCTCGGTGTGTGAATATTCTTCACCATCCCTGTTTATTGAGTACATGACGTAAGAAGGGCATAAAATGCAGACTAGCACAAGAAAGGAAGGTCTTTATTAAGAAGATAAATTTGCTCACTTCATAAATTGATATAGGAATTAGAAATATGTTTTTGAAGACGTTCATCTGGAGCGTGACATTCATGGAAGTATAACATGGACGAAAACTAGCTCAGAAAGAAAGAGAATAGAATCTTTCGAAATGTAGTGTTAGAGAAGAATGCTAAAGATGAAATGTATAGATGGAATCACGAATTAAGATTTACCGAATTGAATTGTTGAGAGGAGATCGATTTGGCTAAATTTGACAAGAAGTATAAATTGGGGCAAATTTTCGTTTATAGGAAGGGGAGTTAGGGATTAGAATAACTTACCAATGGAAATGTTCAATAATTTTCCAATTGTTTTGCGATCATTTAAGAAAAGGCTAGGAAAACAACAGATAGGGAATCTGCCACCTGGGCGACTGCCCTAAATGCAGATCAGTAGTGACTGATTGATTGAAAATGATGGGGCACATTTTAAGACACCCAGGACTTGTCAGTTGGTTTCTAAGGGAAGTGTAGGCGGTAAGTACGGTAGAGGTAGACCAAGGGACGAATATGACAAGCAGATTAGAGCAGATGTAGGATGCAGTAGTTAAGTAGAAACGAGAACGTTAGCACAGGATAAGGTGGCATGGAGAGCTGCATCAAACCAATGTTTGGACTGATGACTCAAAAAAACACATGACGTAATAAGAGTAACGAAATAAACAAATGCTATTGAAATAATATAATAAATAATTTATTTCTAAATTCTGCTTCCTCCCAACTGGAGGATATTATGTACAAAGCATAGCAGCAAAAAAAATCAGTGATACAGAAATAAAAAAACTTTTAAATACAATTATAAATTACAGGAGAAGCATATTTCTTCTAAGCACAACATTTATAAACTTAATGTTCGTTACCCAATAACACGATAAGTTATGCTATTTTCTACGGAGTGGCATACAGATAATTTTTAAATATACGATGGGATCATAAAGAGTCACAATATTAGTAAGTGAATAGTAAGTACATCAATACTACTTATATAGAAATGTTTCCGTGAATTCTTAAATCGCATAATATAAATAAAATTACGTTTAGGGCGATAAACTTACAGTTACAACATGATATAATCATGTAGGTCAAATGCTTTTATAGCACTGCCTTTGTACATAAAAGAAACTTCGGTATATTATCAAAGAAATTGTTATGTAAGGTGAATAATCAGGATCCTGATTGTTCTTACAAATCGTAAAAAGAAAGTCTCAATGTAGGTGTTTGTGTAACATAAAATTGTTAAAATGTCCTTGGTTAAATTCGTAGTTTCAAGCTGCATGTCACAAGTTCACAAGATTATACTTTCCGGAGCGCTGAGTAAATGCGCGCAAAACCTATTGAGGGTAGAGCAATAAACAGCTCAATCTTTATAATGAAATGTGTTTACTTGAATACTCTTATTGAAGGATAAGAAATTAACATCTTTAACAGTCTATCAGCTTTACTTTTTCTTATCTTCCGATAGGAATACTCAAAAAACACATTTTTATTTCGTTATAAAGATTGAGCTGTTTATTGCTCAACCCTCAACAGGTTTTGGGCGCATTGACTCAGCGCTTCGGAAAGTGTAATCTTGTGAACTTGTCACATGCAGCTTGTTACTACGATTTTAACCAAGGACATTCTAATAATTTTATGTTAGACAAACACCTACATTGATATCCTCTTTCTACTATTTTTAAGAACAATCAGGATCCTGATTTTCACCTTACAGGTTTGAGTTTAAGGCTGATGATGCCCTTAATATGGGCGAAACATATCCCTTCTAACTTTTTATGATAAGATTTAATTCTTAATTAGAATAGGTGGATAATAAAAATAACGCTTGTAACATACTTTTTATTTTAATACTTATGTTTCCAATTTACTCTATTGAATTGCACTGTGTTTAGGGAATATTCTATTCAGTGGCGTGCGGTGAACACGTCCGTTACCCCAGCTGAAATTTTTTAAAAAGGATTGTAACCGCAGCCCCATCATTCTCTCTAAAGCCAACATTAATATTTTAAAATCTCACTCGGTAACTAAGTGGAAATATAACAAGCAAACAGATCAAACAATAAATGAGAAAATGTAGGTGTTAAAGAACTTATGAAATTATAACTGACTTAAATAAGAAAATTATCAAACACATACTCTCACATAATATGTCCAAATTGGTATTCATGGCAGTGACAACACCATCATAATTTAAGCTACAACAGATTTCAAACAATGTACTTACATTTTCACCCGCTGACGCTTCGTAAAAAAGAGTAATAGTTTTCACAGAAACATACTGAGACTAACGTTTTGCTTTTATAACTTAAAAAGCCTAACCTAAACTGAATGAGCCGAAGTTTTACAGTTTCACTTATTGAGAGTTGGTAGGCCCTAAAGCAACGACAAACGAGAGAAAATACTCCTCACGACGTAACTTATGCCACTGCTATATTCACGAAGAATGCCACTGAACTCGCGAAAACGTCATCTATAATCAAAGAGGAACGCTACGCAATATACCACCATTACAGACAAACACACTCGTACAGAGCAACCAAAAACAAAAAAATATTTTAGTTCGTGCATGACACTATGTTCATGCTGGGCAACCTAAATATTTTTCCACCGGGCGAGTTGGCCGTGTGGTTAGGGTCGTGCAGCTGTGAGCTTGCAACCGGGAGATAGTGGGTTCAAACCCCACTGTCGGCAGACCTAAAGGTGGTTTTCCGTGGTTTCCCATTTTCACACGTTAGTTAAGGCCACGGTCGCTTCCTTCCCATTCGTAGGCCTTTCCTATCCCATCGTCGCCATAAAACCTATCTGTGTCAGTGCGGCGTAAAACAAATAGAAAAACATTTCCTCGCGCATCGGGAAACATTATACGGGCCATTAATGAATCACTCCCTAATCTTCATACATGCCGAAATACAAAAATAAAATGCATATTTTAATTACAGTAAACTTCGTAATGGCTATTTTAATTAGCAAGAGTATGTGAAAGTATACTTTTTCTTTTGTTTCTTGTAGCCTCTCGAGTGTGGCGGAGAACACTTCGAGTGTTAACTATTATAACTATCGTGTACCCAAGCTAGCTGGTCCGCCGCCATAAGACACTGTGAATCTCGAGCGAGGCTAATAGCTATCACCCCGCCTTTCCAACAGAGGGGAGGCTTAAAGCGCATCCGCCAATCAAGCGACTTGAATTTCGCTGTGGTTTGAGAGAACTGAACTGCGGTAGAGCGAATGGGTTACCAGCCTTGACCTAGCTGTTTTGAGGATTTTTCTTAATTTGATAAAGAAACGTTCTAAGGAATAATAAGAAAATGTAGATACAAAATTATTTACCCCTAGCAGCGCTGGGGTAGCCGGGATTCAGTGTACGCCACTGCTTCTATTAATTGGTCTTTGCAATTGGAGCTAGTCTCTGTTCTAGACGCACTAAGGAAAACAGTATCGCGAGTTAATGGTCTACTATTTGATGTACTGTAGTTCCTGAAGCGCCAAGGGTGTTTGATTAAGAGAGATCAGAAATAAACACCATTAAAACAAGTTTTAGACAGTACAACGCTCTTTATCAGGCGATGTTTCGTAAGACAGGGCTCTATCTCTAAATAAACATAATGTGTTCCGCTTTACTTAATATGCGTTTATGAGCCCAGCGTACGGTTCCGTGGCTGAGTGGTCAGCGTAGTCGCCTTCGGTTCATAGGGCCCAGGGTTCGATCACGGCAGGGTCGGAAATTTTAACTTAAAATGGTTATTTCCCCAGGCTTGGGGGCTGGGAGTTTGTACTTCGTCCAGTATTCCTTCAACTCACACACCACACACAACACAGTCATCCCCTACGAAAGAAACACGTAGTTCCCATACACGGCAGATGCCGACCTAAGGGTCTGACTTATAAGAGCTGCACCAGCAAAGCTGAGCCTGTCCTCGGACACTCCCGGCACTACAAGCCATATGATAAATAAATAAATAAATAAATAAATAAATAAATAAATAAATAAATAAATAAAATAAATATAAATAAATAAATAACTAAATAAATAAATAAATAAATCTATATAAATAAAATTGTTTCTGTTTGTCTGTTTGTCTGTCTGTTTGTCTGTTCCACCATCACGTCGAAACGGCTGGATAGATCTCAACCAAACTTCATATTTAGAGTATACTGACCCCGGGGAAGGTTTCGATATGCATATCATTTTAAAATCTTTGAAAAGACGGGGGTTTTATAGGAAAAACGGTTTTCCTCCATTTTCTCTTATACTATTATAGGCAAAATATCGAATTTGTCGTATAAGGACGAGACAAAGCTCAATTTAATCCTCTTGACGCAAAGAACAAAACTCGGTAAGCCCTACGGGCCCGAAAACCATGTTTTAAGGCCCTAAAACCAACCGTTACGGAGATATTGGCACCACACTACCCCTGCTCTAGGAATCGGATAAAGAAATAAACTGCCGTAACCATGGCAACGTCAGCTCCAGGATTCTAGAGCAGGGAGATTATGCATGTACGTTTGGGCATAGCTGTCAACCAAAATAGGTACAAATAAGACTTAATATCTGGGAAAAAAATATACTGTTGTGTAAGGCACTCATAGGACTCCTTTGGGCGGGGATGGAAAGGGGGTGAAGAACGAGTGTAAAAATCTTACTATATATAGAAATGGAAGTGTGTGTGTAAATGACACATCTCCAACTAAACCACTGGAGCAATTTCAACCAAACTTGGTACACGAATCACTTACTATCGGGAGACGATCACTGTGGGGGGTAAGCCATCCCTAGCGCCCTTAAGGGAGAGGGTCAGGGGGGTGGTAGTTACAATAATAATCGAGAATAGTGTCGAATTCATAGTTTTCGGGGTCGCTGAGTTGAAAAGTGATACTCTAGAATTTTTTTAAAATCCAGCCCCCTTTTAGGTTGGGAGCAAAGGGTGGGGGGGGGGGGGGTGGGGTGAGATATAGAAATAATTAAAAACAGTTTCGAATCCATAGATTTCAGGGTCTCTGAGATGAATAGTATTACTCCGGATTTTTTGCAAATCCAAGTGGGGAGCGAAGGGGGTGAGATATAAAATTAATCGAAAAACTACATATAAAAATATTATCTTCTTCTTCTTACTATATATAAAAATTGATGTATGTGTGTGCGTGGGTGTGTGGGTGTGGGAGTGTATATGACACATCTCCTCCTAAACCACTGGAGCAATTTCACCAAACGTGGTACACTTATCAATTAGTATCAGGAGACAAACCGCGTGAGGGTAAGACACCCCTAGCACCCTTTTGGCAGGGGGCGAGGGGAGTGGTATAAAAATAATCTTATAAATAAAGTTGTTCGTTTCTGTTTGTCTGTTTGTCTGTTTGTCTGTTTGTCTGTTCCACCATCACGTCGAAACGGCTGGATAGATCTCAACCAAACTTCATATTTAGAGTATACTCATCCCGGGGAAGGTTTAGATACGCATATCATTTTAAAATCTTTGAATACACGGGGGGTTTATAAGAAAACCAGAATGGTTTTTCTACTATCACGTCGAAACGGCTGGATAGATCTCAAGCAAACTTCATATTTAGAGTATACTCCTCCCGGGGAAGGTTTCGATATGCATATCATTTTAAAATATTTGAATACACGGGGGGTTTATAGGAAAACCAGAATGGTTTTTCCACCATCACGTCGAAACGGCTGGATAGATCTCAACCAAACTTCATACTTAGAGTATACTCCTCCCGGGGAAGGATTAGATATGCATATCATTTTAAAATCTTTGAATACACGGGGGGGGGGGGGGTTATAGGAAAACCAGAATGGTTTTTCCACCATCACGTCGAAACGGCTGGATAGATCTCAACCAAATTTCATATTTAGAGTATACTCATCCCGGGGAAGGTTTCGATATGCATATCATTTTAAAATCATTGAATACACGGGGGTTTATAGGAAAATCAGAACGGTTTTTCCACCATCATGTCGAAACGACTGGATAGATCTCAACCAAACTCCATATTTAGAGTATACTCATCCCGGGGAAGGTTTCGATATGCATATCATTTTAAAATCATTGAATACACGGGGGTTTATAGGAAAATCAGAACGGTTTTTCCACCATCACGTCGAAACGACTGGATAGATCTCAACCAAACTCCATATTTAGAGTATACTCATCCCGGGGAAGGTTTCGATATGCATATTATTTTAAAATCTTTGAATACACGGGGGGTTTATAGGAAAACCAGAATGGTTTTTCCACCATCACGTCGAAGCGGCTGGGTAGATCTCAACCAAACTTCATATTTAGAGTATACTCCTCCCGGGGAAGGTTTCGATACGCATATCATTTTAAAATCATTGAATACACGGGGGTTTATAGGAAAACCAGAATGGTTTTTCCACCATCACGTCGAAACGGCTGGATAGATCTCAACAAAATTTCATATTTAGAGTATACTCATCCCGGGGAAGGTTTCGATATGCATATCATTTTAAAATCTTTGATTACACGGGGGTTGATAAGAAAACCAGAATGGTTTTTCCACCATCACGTCGAAACAGCTGGATAGATCTCAACCAAACTTCATATTTAGAGTATACTCCTCCCGAGGAAGGTTTCGATATGCATATCATTTTAAAATCTTTGAATACACGGGCGTTTATAGGAAAACCAGAATAGTTTATCCACCATCACGTCGAAACGGCTGGATAGATCTCAACCAAACTTCATATGTAGAGTATACCCCTCCCGGGGAAGGTTTTGATATGCATATCATTTTAAAATCTTTGAATACACGGGGGGTTTATAGGAAAACCAGAATGGTTTTTCCACCATCACGTCGAAACGGCTGGATGGATCTCAACAAAATTTTATTTAGAGTATACTCATCCCGGGGAAGGTTTCGATATGCATATCATTTTAAAATCTTTGATTACACGGAGGTTTATAAGAAAACCAGTATGGTTTTTCTACCATCACGTCGAAACAGCTGGATAGATCTCAACCAAACTTAATATTTAGAGCATACTCCTCCCGGGGAAGATTTCGATATGCATATCATTTTAAAATCCTTGAATACACGGGGGTTTATAGGAAAACCAGAATGGTTTTTCCACCATCACGTCGAAACGGCTGGATGGATCTCAACCAAATTTCATATTTAGAGTATACTCATCCCGGGGAAGGTTTCGATATGCATATTATTTAAAAAAATTTGAATACACGGGGGGTTTATAGGAAAACCAGAATGGTTTTTCCACCATCACGTCGAAACGGCTGGATATATCTCAACCAATCTTCATATTTAGAGTATACTCCTCCCGGGGAAGGTTTCGATATGCATATCATTTTAAAATCTTTGAATACACGGGGGGTTTATAGGAAAACCAGAATGGTTTTTCCACCATCACGTCGAAACGGCTGGATAGATCTCAACCAAATTTCATATTTAGAGTATACTCATCCCGGGGAAGGTTTCGATATGCATATCATTTTAAAACCTTTGAGTACACGGGGGGTTTATAAGAAAACCAGAATGGTTTTTCCACCATCACGTCGAAACGGCTGGATAGATCTCAACCAAATTTCATATTTAGAGTATACTCATCCCGGGGAAGGTTTCGATATGCATATCATTTTATAATCTTTGAATACACGGGGGTTTATAGGAAAACCAGAATAGTTTATCCACCATCACGTCGAAACGGCTGGATAGATCTCAACCAAATTTCATATTTAGAGTATACTCCTCCCGGGGAAGGTTTCGATATGCATATTATTTTAAAATCTTTGAATACACGGGGCTTTTATAGGAAAACCAGAATGGTTTTTCCACCATCACGTCGAAACGGCTGGATATATCTCAACCAAACTTCATATTTAGAGTATACTCATCCCGGGGAAGGTTTCGATATGCATATCATTTTAAAATCCTTGAATACACGGGGGGTTTATAGGAAAACCAGAATGGTTTTTCCACCATCACGTCGAAACGGCTGGATGGATCTCAACCAAATTTCATATTTAGAGTATACTCATCCCGGGGAAGGTTTCGATATGCATATCATTTTAAAATCTTTAATACACGAGGGGGTTTATAGGAAAACCAGAATGGTTTTTCCACTATCACGTCGAAACGGCTGGATAGATCTCAACTAAACTTCACATTTAGAGCATACTCCTCCCGGGGAAGGTTTCGATATGCATATCATTTTAAAATCTTTGAATAGACGGGGTGTTTATTGGAAAACCAGAATGGTTTTCCTCCATTTTCTCTTATACTATTGATTTTCTGTAAACTTCGTTTACCGTACGTGAAACGTCTCTTCATTATAAACAACTTTCGTTATGTTTATAATTTACCTTACTCTTTACATGACGGAGAAATTTACAATTTTCTGCTGGTACCATGCTCTGCATTGAGTGACCGACAGACCGACAACGAACCTACAGGTTACCATGGCAACGTCTCTGACTGCATGCCAGCAGGGAAGTAACGTATTGCCATTTTCCTCATTATGCTTTTAAATTCTTGGTTGTTCCTTGGGTAGAATGCAAGGAAGGCGTCAATCGGCCTATCTGCGGGATATTGGCGGAATATCGTTGGATGTTATAACCGCCTTCGAATAGATTAAATAATAACACCATTAGTCATCTTCTTATTATTTGTTTACCTAGGAATCAATGGACCTAAATTGCTCCTCTGTTACCGTTTTATTATATCCATAACTCACACTAGCATAATTTATGGAGGGGCATTTGTTTTTCCAATACATTAACTTGGCATTTACATATTTGTCGTTTTCCGGCTGTCCTCAGTTATAATCCATTTTCTATTACTTTCAACTATCTTAACTGTATTATTTTCTTCCTTAATTACGCCGTATGTACGCGAGTGCTACAAACTACTGGATGTATTTCCACCAATACTCATATTTAGAATACACCTGTCCTTGATAGATTTTAGGGCAAATATTGTTTCTAAATCCCTGAACTGACTGGGGGTTTATACGAAACCGAAACAGTGATTTTGCACTTCCACAAAATATACACAACCAACGTTAATTTAAATCTACCTGCCTTGGTAGAAATTAATTTCTAAACCTTTTTTCTCATGTGCATCATTTCGATACGAGGATTAATAAGGGAGATATCATTAACGGACCGTTTTTTTGTACAAGTCCCATCGGACTTAACTCACGAGCGGGTGCGTGTAAAGCGTATTCCTTACAACTTGAAAACTACTGAAGACATTCGAACCAAAATTCATATTTAGCATCCACCTGTCCAAAGGTAGGTTTTAAACGTAAATAACATTTCATATTCTGGAATGGACTGGCGGTTTATAGGGAACCGAAATGGTGATTTTACTCTTGCACAATATATAGAGAACAAGACCAACCTGACTGGAAATCGACCAAACGTGATGGAATTCCACCTCTAAACCTTTTTTTCATGTGCATTTTTTCGTCAGGAGGATTAATAAGGGAGATATCATGAATGGTCAGTTTTGCAGGTTAAGTCCAGCGGCCATAACCAAAAAGGTGTTTTACATGGAGCAGATTCCTTATCTATATAAATCAAATCGTAACGACTGTGTGCCTCTACACTGACTATTTTGGCGAAATTTTCGTACAGCTTTCCGTTTAAGGGGTAATAATAACAATCTCCATAATTTTTGATTTCCTGAAAGTCCTAATTTTTACCCGCCTCGCCCAAAATCCACATTGTGGCATAATCTGCCAGAAGAATAAGAAGATAATTGAAATTTGACAAAATTATACGTTTTAGGCTGTAACGAATGAAAAATCCTATATCATTAAATTTTTCATTTTTTATCCCCGAAGAATATCGAAATATGCAGGCAATTTTAATAATGGTGCAGACCTTCTGAAATTCCTATCGCATAACAGATTGCACAATCTCCGTTCAATTTGGAATGATCTACAACCTTGGTCTTATTACTCTTTGCCGTATCTGTATCAATTTTACGTTTGATTTTTCTCTATTAATGGATGTTAAGTCAATTTGGAATTTTCACATGCATAATTTACACCTTCGATTACTTATATGAAATACAGAATCATCAAACTCTTCACGAAAATTGGCCCACCCAGTAGCCATATATGAGCCAAATGCTATGTATATAGCTGTCACATAATTATCCGAAAAGTAATGTAATGTGAGATAATCTTACAAGAACGTTACCCTGTTCCACATTTCTAACTCAATCTGACCCAAGAATAGATTACATATCATAGGACCAGCCATTTAGGCCACTAAATCCGGCGTGTCTTATGGTATAATCCTTTGTCGATATGACGTACGTTTAGTAGCAGTTAATCTGTAAATGAAGGTCTTCAGTATTGTAAACACGCATATAGTTTCGTATGTCGATCTATATATATTCACTGATGTCGATTTGTAGCGATCGAGAAAGGGTGGGTCTGCTATTGTAATCAGTACTCCCCACACCGACTTTGACTGGCCGTATGAAAGGGTTCCTTCTCCAACTCCTGTGTAACTGTCATTAGTAAGGAAGGTCTACAATTGTAATGAATAGTTCACTTCTCGATTTGACTTGCAGAAGGCAAGTGAGCATGCAGTTGTGTTTAAAACTCCCCTACCCGATTGTGTTTGGCAGTAGGCAAGGGTGCCCGCCATTATAAAGGAATGTCCTCATCTAAAATGTGACTGGCATTAGGCATAGTGGCCTGCTATTTTGATGGAAACTCACCAACTTGGTGTGACTGGCAGTAAGCTGGCTGAAAGTAGGAAAATGGGCCTGACATTATAATGATAACTGCACAACTTAATTTCGAGTGGTAGTAGGGTAATTGCATGCCATTATAATAAAAACTCTAATCTGTCTGGAAGTAGGAAAGGGGGGCTGCCATTTTAACGAAAACTCCCCAAATCGATTCTGTCCGCATAGTAGGCAATGGGGCCTGCAATTATAACGTAAACGTCCCAACTCGATTGTGAATGGCAGTAGGCAGTGAGCCTGCCGTTGTATCACAAATCCATAACAAACACTTTACATTGGAAACAACGTACGGGGACCTCCCCATGCTCTTTCTCGGATAACGCTAAGAGACATGCAATTTTAAAACAATCTTATTTACTGCATGCACACTATTTACTTCGATATTCGAATACAATGTAGAATACCGTAGCGAAGCACGGGTACATTCGCTAGTAAATAAATAAATCAGGGAAAATGCAGAATCAAACTTCAAAGAACAATGAAAGTATTATATTGAGGTCATATGATTATAAAGTAGTATCAAATTGTACCTTGTCCACGACAAAGCACACGCTAAACATTACAACTCGAAACTCTAACTACTAGTAGCATCTATTGACGTCCTGTTTTCGCTTCGTTTCAGAGAATAATTATCCAGGACATCGCATTATATCTAGAAATAACATCTACCAACACCAGTTCTATTGTTTGTTCTAACTTTATTGTTCAAGCGAATAAAGGACATAGTAAATAAACCTAAAGTTTCTGTGATACACATTCTCCTCCGGTTTTTACTTTTAAAATATAACCCTGTTAATCAGATCCACACAGGCTAAAATAGGAGTAGAAAAAGCAAGAGGTATTTGCTCTGTTGCACGCACCTAACGCTTGATTTGAAAAGCATTACATACCATGTGTACATTGTGTTGTTATATGTAGTTGAATTCTAAATACTGGCCAAAACAAATTAAAGGCTGAGGCCATTGAATTGTGGATTTGTCTACGGCTGATTCGAATATCATGAGCTGACCAAAAAGTATCAACTTTCCGTTCGGAAAAATTATTTGCTCATAAATACATATTCCAATACATGAAACTCGGACTGGTAACTTTTAATTCCTTTGCATCTAAAGAATATGTGGAATGTGGGGTCGCCGAGTGTAGGATTCAGTGCATAGAAAGGGGGAAATTTACTCAGGGCCTACGAAACTTATCACCAATTAAATAATCAGTTACATAGAGTATCATTAGATGAGGCCTCTTTCAAAAATGAGCCTTCTTGTGTCTCTCAGTCATGGTCATCAATCAGTACTTCACACACCATAGCCTGCACGGTTGCTAGATAACACCGTGTCACACATTTTGTATCACAAAATTCGTGACACCATTTTTCAGATGAAATGAAACGGCGTATGGCTTTTTAGTACCGGGAGACCTGCGCGTCGTGATGAGGATGAAATGATGATGAACAACACATACACCCAGCCCCCGTGCCAGAGAAATTAACCAATGATGGTTAAAATTCTCGACCCTGCCGTGAATCGCACCCGGGACCCCTGTGGCCAATGGCCAGAACGCTAACCATTTAGCCATGGAGCCGGACAATTTTCAGATGACCACCAGGTATAAGGTATGTTTATGTCGAAAAAGAGAGCAACGCATTTAAAGCAGATGAAGAATTTTTATTGTTTTTTTTTTTTTTTTTTTTTACTATTTGTTTTAGATTGCTGCTTGTACCCTGGGCGGAAAGAAGACTAAATGCTTCCATTCTGAACGAAATGAGCATCTTTCCGTGTGAATGAGTGTTACCTCCACTTCCTTGGCCACATTTTCATATGAGAACAGAAGAAGAGAACTTGGAAAAAACCATTTTGCAAGGCAAAGTTAAAGGCAACAGGCCACAAGGAAGAACAACAAGTAGATGGTTAGATCAGGCGAAGAAGTTCCCTGACCTAACTCTTCAGATCATGTTAAAGAAAGCTAAAAACTACTCTGGATGGAGGCATCTCGTCAAGGCTGCGACGCAGAAATGATAGAGTTATGAGGTCTCGACGCTCAGTAATGAGCAAAACGACCGATGATGACGACAGTTACGGCGACGATGGAATAGGAAAGGGCTAGACGTATAAAGAAAGCGGCCATGGCATTAATTAAGGTACAGACTCAGCATTTGCCTGGCATGAAAATGGTAAACCACAGAAAACCACATCCAGGGCTGCTGACAGTGAGGTTAGAACCCACTGTCGCACGAATATTGGGCATTGGTCGCAGTTAAGCGATTGCAGCTATCAAGCTCGGTAGCAGAGGAAGATTTAAGTCCCACTAACTACTTGTTAGGCTTTCGAAGACGTCGAGGTGCCGGAATTTAGTCCCGCAGGAGTTCTTTTACGTGATAATAAACCTACCGACACAAGGCTCGTAAGTCTACAGTCACTTCAGTTACTAGCGGACTGAGTCAGGATCGAACCTGCCGACTTAGAATCACAAGGAAGAACAACAAGCTACCGTCTGAGCTCCTCGTGTGCAGCTAAACAAAGCCACAAACTAATTGGAAGAGAGGATTTAACATATTGACGCACATAGTTGATTCATAGCCTTCTTCAGACTGAACGCTGAAAGGCATATTAGCCTGGAATGAAGATGTAACTATTTACCACCACAGGGAATGAAACTATTGAGCTACAAAGACCTGTACAATATTTCCACAATGAAACATAGAAGACTACTTAGTAACCCCAAAATAAGCGCACCAAAAGCACTCTGAACATTGTATAGTTTGAATGGTTCCGGAGGAACTTCTTTGAATTCTCTCCTGGAGAAAGGAACCATTTTATTAAAATAATATTCGTCCAACTTCAATAATAAACCACTCTCAATAATTCGTCCCAGAATTTCGTCTACACGATCAAAGAAAGGCGATCTCCTAGGAATAACCCAGGACTGAAGAAAGGAGTTTGAAATTTCTTCTATATGTTTATGGTGAGAATACTTACTTTCGAACATATTATACCATACCATCTCCCGTTTGCATGCCGTTAAATATACTGCATTAATATTCTCATCAACTTCGCCGGTCATGAGTTCAATTCTCTTATATATCCTTCTATACGCATCACTTGTATCATATGCATAGATGTCAATGAAGAGTTGTTCGGTTGAATAAATTTTGATATCACTTTCGTCGAGGTCTTCTATTGTCGCAATCTGGTGAAAGTTAAGTCTCTTTGTGGTTAAGTTCACAAGAGCTCCTTGGTAAGCACTCATAACGATTAAACTAAAACACATTATGAAAGTTAGAATCACTCTCTCAGGATTTCTTGATATATTCTGGAGTCGTTTCCACACTGCAGATACGTACACTAGAAGAATATCTGTGGTACTATCATAATATGAACCATGTCTGCTACAATTACGAATATAATGCCAAAGTGCGCAACTGGCGAAGAACGAAACTGATATCAGTAACCAAGTCTTCCAGTCGAAACACAAAAATGGAGTCATCCACACAGGTACATACTCAGCTCTTGGTACAAAGGTGCAGATAGCAAAATTGTCTAGTACGTACGTTGTATAATATACCTTATTTAAATCAGCAAGTCCCATTGTAAATGAGTCTATTAGAATGTCCATTTTATGCGCATAGGTATCATTAAGTAACACCTGAAGGGACTGATCATCAGTCAATTCGTATTTAGTTTCACTGGCTACTATTGTCAAATTCAACACACGTCCTATTTCGGTAATAATGTGAAAATTTCTTCCTGCGTATGAACCATTTTCGTTTCTTGCAAGTATATAACCTGAAGGATAACCTGCACAAATCAAAGGATACCCCTCGAAATTACGATTAACTTTCCAAGAAAATGAATGTAAATTCCTAGCGGGCAGTACATGAATGTTTCCTCTGTGCCCAGCAGTGACTAATTTAAATGGATTGTATTGTAAAAATATTGGCATATTTTTTTCAATCTCATCCTGTGTCCCAGATGTACACAATATAATATGTCGTGTTTTGAAACGATTCCAAAATTCTTTGAACACTGGCATATATTTATCAAATAAACATTCTTCATTACAACTTAAATTTCGTTCCCTCAAGATCACAATAAATAGCTTAGTTTTACTCAAGTACATACTACTCGTTTCTAAATGGGACATATGCTTTACTAGTTCGTCTATACTAAGGGAAGCAAGTATGCACGCACTGATATCTGTTTGAATTAGTTTCAGTCCACACAATTGTTCGTTTACATTATTCATTTTATGGATTATTAAAGGAACTTCTTGCTTTGACTGAATCACAGTGAATAAGTCCTTGCAGAAGTCGTCTGATTCTTCATTCTCCCCGATAACTGTGACAGCCACTTCCCGAGTGCCATTGAATAACCACTCACTGATGCTAGATGGAAAATAATTCGATGATTCGAAGGCATTTTTTCCAAAGTACTTGAATAAGCCGACTGCCAATATGGTATCTGAAGTTTTAATATGGGAAAGAATCACACAAACAAAATACCCAAATCTGTTCATATTTGATGTCAAAGCGTATATTTTAGTACATATGGGTACTTTCAGGCGTAGTGACAGATACATGAAAAACATAAATTCTGTCAGAAAAATGACAAACATTCTTCATATAGTACCACGATAGCTGCCATACTTCCATAAAATTACCAGATATTGTAATCCATAAGAAAAAATGTTCTAAATTGTAGGCGTTTCCAGAAATTGACTTGACATATGCACGGTGGCTTCGAAGAAGTCGCTAACCAAACTAGCAAATTAGAGACAACATTGGTCCTGGAATGAATGGACGGTTTCAGAGCATTTATACATTCGATCTGCCCCCAATGCTGCTGGTGAAGCACTGTCAGAACACTGACAATATATTCATTCGGACCTGTCTTACAGTGTGAAAATCGATTCAGGTTTCCACGCTATAGTGACATGTCAAACTCTTTCCCTCTGTGTTCATCGGTTTTGTTTATATACTGCAATACACTCACGATATATACCAGGAAGTGTGTCACTTTGTGGATACTTGTTGGATAACGTGGCATGTTAAATTGTACATCTTTGACCTTGATTAATAATTTCCGAGAAAATTCAGATTAATATACACTTTCGTTCGTTCGTACGTGAATATGTCTGCAATATGGAAAACAGAATTAAAACATTCTGTTTCACGGAAAATATGAAAATCGCGGATATGTTTTCCTGCATAGAATAGGACAGAGTAAAATCATAGCGACAATTTTGTGAAGTTCCGACAGTTCGGTTTGAGATCATTCTTTCTAAAATGATGAAAATAAGGGAGATAATTCCAATAAAGGAGATAGTAGACCCTAAACTTGAGACTCAGGTAATCAGAGTATCGTCGTGGTATACCAGCCAATCCTAAAAAAGTGTTGTGTGAAGAATGTTAAATTTACACCCACAAATATAGTTGTAAGTTGGATTTTAAGTCACTTAGGATTTAACATTAGTGCTTAGTATAGAGGTTCATTAATTTAAGAATTTTTTTGCGAATACGTGAGTTTGCGTTCTTACATCAGTTTAGCTACGGACCTAATAAACAGGTGTGGTCGGAAACGCCGTGAACCGAGTATATGAGCGTTAAAGTGTTGGTCGTACTAATAGGTAATTTGAAAAAATCACGTCCATATCACGCGCCGTAGTCATTTTATCAGCTGCTGAAGTTAGTCAATCAGATCGCTTCGCAGGTAGACTTTACGAGGCGGTGTAGCTAAGTCTGCACGTAGCTTGGTCGGGCTGTTTGCCCTCGGTGACGTTACAGTGTGTAAGGGGCTTTGTTATGACCTAGACGAAACGCCACTCAAAGACCGTGGAAACTCGTTTAGAAGTTCTGCGGCCTTTCTAGACGTTACAATGTGTAAGGGGCTTTGCTGTGACGTAGACGAAACGCCAGTCAAAGACCATGGAAACTCGTTTAGAAGTTCTGCTGCCTTTTTAGACGTTACAGTGTGTAAGGAGCTTTGTTGTGACGGACACGAAATGCAAGTCAAAGATCGTGGAAACTCGTTTAAAAGTTCTAGGTGCCGTCGGTGTCGCTACAGTGTGTAAGGGGCTTTGCTCTGACCTTGACGAAATGCCAGTCAAAGACAGTAGAAACTCGTTTAAACATTCTAGCTGCCTTCTATGACGTTCTGTGACGTTACAATGTGTAAGGGGCTTTGATGTGACCTAGACGAAACGCCAGCCAAAGACAGTGGAAACTCGTTTAAAAATTCTAGCTGCCTTCTGTGACGTTACAGCGTGTAAGGGGCTTTGATGTGACCTAGACGAACTGCCAATCAAAGACAGTGGAAACAAGTTTAAACACGGCGCCATTAATTGTACCTACTGTATATACACGGCAGTGTTCTGGGACACGAGAATAACGTGAGGAAGAATATGACGGAATACTTGGTGGAGACGGATGACGAACACTGGTTGCCACTGTGACGGTTTGCTGTTCACCCGAAACCCAGATAACCTACAGCTCAAAAACATATCCATGTTAAAGGATGCAACATTTTCAAATATTTTTTATAAATGTTGAATCAAAACGTAGATGTACTTTCTCACTATGCATTCAGAAGTTATAAGGCAGGGATGGCGAACCTATGACACGCGTGCCACTAGGTGACACGCGAACACAACTTCTGTGGCACGTCTGACAACATACTAACATATTTGAATGTTTTTAACATCTAACAAATACGTCGTAAAACTAAGAACATAGCATCTTAAACATTTTTTTTTGCTAGTTGTTTTTACGTCGCGCCGACACAGATAGGTCTTATGGCGACGATGGCACAGGGAAGGGCTGGGAGTGGGAAGGAAGCGGCCGTGGCCTTAATTAAGGTACAGCCCCAGCATTTGCCTGGAGTGAAAATGGGAAACCACGGAAAGCCATTTTCAGGGCTGCCGACAGTGGGGTTCGAACCTACTATCTCCCGAATACTGGATACTGGCCGCACTTAAGCGACTGCAGCTATCGAGCTCGGTCATCTTAAACATTACACTTTAATTAAGAATTATTTCACCATTAATTCTCTGGCCATATTTTTTTACAAGTTTTATTAGGAAAAGGTTTGCTATCCCTGTTATAAGATACACGCATTGTAAGAATGAAAAGTTGATCCCACTAAGGGTAGCTATATGGGTCGGCAGGGAAGTTGCACTGTGCCGTTTAAGATCTGTTTTATTTTTGTAACTGTAAGCAAGTCCCATCATTGTGCGTCACGTTGTAGTTAATAGCAGTGCTATCTCTGAATAACCTGCACTTAATTAAAACTGTTTTAATATTCAACTTCATCGCCTGACAATGAAGACCAGAGAAGTACGCATCAGATCTTACGTGAATTGCTAGAATTATGATTTGAAAGTACTGAATTATCTTCAGAAGAACGTCGAGGATGGCGCACTAATTTACGATGTTTTCACATGCTAGGAGCGCATCGCTGATGCATCAATGTTAGGACATTGGATAAATTTGCGTGTCCAGCAAAACCGAATTCGAGCAAACTGTGCTGTGAGGAAATTACTTTTATCTTATGAAAGGAGGGAATTTAAAACGGCAAACAATTTTGCCTATAAAATGAACAATGTTATAGGATTTTAAGATAGTCTTAAATTACCGAACAATAAATGCTCAAATGGTCACAATTACATACAAACGCACTTACGGAGGTATAAATTCTCCTTAGCGGTTGTCATTTTCCTACCAGCTATGACATATGCAGTGATGTTGTAAAGCGGAAGTCAAGCAGTTTTGTATCTCTCTGTGCAGTCACCCACGAAGTTATCTTCCGGCCCATATATGATCCAAAATTTCGGCATGTATTTGGCTATCGAGAATATTTTGTACCGATGAACAAACGCATCCTCTCGAGGACAAGATACCTTTGCCAGTGTTGTAAAGATTTTGGAAGCGTTACTGGAAGTTACATTTTACGATGTCTCGTATGGTTGCCAGCAATTCCTATTTTGTGACGTACAATTCAATTTTATTTATTTAGCGCATGGATTTTAGTGCTAGAAGTGTCCTACGTTTCCTACTACGATGGGGTCTACTCAAGACTTCAGGTCTACATTCGATCTTCGAATGGTTATCAACAGTATCGTATGCCCTCACTCCACATGAACACTGCGGAAAGGTTTGGAATTGAATCCAGACTTTTGGAATGGGAATTGTCTAACACTAGCTCTCCTACCCTGCCAGTCAACATTTTGATAGGGAATTTTTCCCAGCAACGGGATTCAAACTGGCTAACCGCGGTGTCAGACCATATGGTCTTGACGCCATGACCATCTATGAGGATGTACATTCAGATGTCTTTCATCTCTGGAAAGAGGTAAAAGTCGCATAGAGCTATGTTGGGAAATTGAAGCTACGTTTGATGATAATTCTGGCACACGTGGTCCATGTCGAGATCCCCAGTCGAATTGTGATGGCAGCCTTGTCCTCAACGATCTGATGACGATTTTGGCAGACACACTGCACCATATAATTAATTACAGTATTTCATCAACAGCACGGTACAGTTACAGAGAAACCAGAGCGATCAGTTATCAACAAAGGGCCCTCTTCAAGACGCCGATGACACAGAATCACGTTTTGATCTCGCCACCACTAAGTCAACGTATACTGTTATTTAACTTTCTAAATGTCTAGGAAGGTGTTTTTTTTTTTTTTTTTTTTCAAACGTTGAGAAAATGTAATGTTCGCTCGTTGCTCTTGAAAAATCCATATTTTTTTTACCTCGCAGCGCAAACACTATTAACCCTAGAAGAACGTGTCTGTGCAAGTCGCTCCTTCATTGTTCACGGCTGCAACCCGTTACCACGGTCTAGTACAGTTTTACCTTCGTACCAATGGAGTACGAGAATATTGCAATTATACCAGAAATAACAAATGATTGTTGCTTGATGCCAAATAATAATAATAATAATAATAATAATAATAATAATAATAATAATAATAATAATAATAATAATAATAATAATAATAATAATCATCATCATCGTCATCATCATATCATCCGCAACTTGTGTATGTATGTTCAGTCGTCAGCCCTAAGGCGTTGGATCATCAACAGCTCCGCCATCAGCTGTCATAGATTGCCTAGGAATTACTGAAGAGGCGTTCTAGGTAAATGAGGAGTGAAGTAGTTTCCCGTTGCTTTCCTCACCGAGCCAGAAATTGCTATTACATATCAGTCTGCCAAGCCCACTGAAATGCATGCATCAACCGACCCTATGAGCAAAATTTTCACACCATTCATAGCAGGGACTGGCTGCATAAGGAATGGCATTATTAGCATCACTCATACCTGTCACTTTCATATTGTCAAAGCCAGGGATAAGACAGAGACAGATCAATGAAAGTAACAAAAATGCTCTAGCCTATACCAGAAGTCATGGTGCACTGTAAACACTAGGTACCGCCAGCAAAGGAATATCCGCAGCTTATCTCGCACTAACTAAGCCATAAAAGAGTTGCAGCCGGAGATTTTTTAAAGTCACATGCCTTCCTGACCCCAGCAACATCAGGAATTCCCCATTAATAATAATAATAATAATAATTATTATTATTATTATTATTATTATTATTATTATTATTATTATTATTATTATTATTCTATTTTATTATATTATATTTTAGAATGAATATTTTGGAAAGGGAACTATGTGTAGTGGTAGACATAAACACTACACCAAAACAAGATTTTATTGAAAATGAACAGGCTAAACTCATATATGAATGTTCACTGGAAACAGAAGCTACGATGAATCTGCGTACCCCTTGGGGCAACTCCGCGTACACGTAGCGGTACGCATACCAAACTTTGAATACCACTGGTGTAGTATACCACTGGCAAAGCTCTGTATGGTACTTTTCAGCCGAGGCGACTGCAGCGCTCAAAGAGGAACGCAAGAAGAAACGCTGTAAGTTCATGCTCGTCTAGACTACAGCTGGACTGATTAAAATACTGTCAATAAATTACGTAAACGCGTGTCTTGCTATAAATTGCTCCAATAACCAGAAGAATTCACCGAGATTGTCTCTTCACATTTCCTAAAAACCAAAGATGTAAGCTCTTATTTTTTCTTTTTTTTTTTTGGCTAGTGGCTTTACGTCGCACCGACACAGACAGGTCTTATGGCGACGACGGGATAGGAAAGGCCTAGGAGTTAGAAGGAAGTGGCCGTGTCCTTAGTTAAGGTACAGCCCCGGCATTTTCCTGGTGTGAAAATGGGAAACCACGGAAAACCATCTTCAGGGCTGCCGACAGCGGGATTTGAACCCACTATATCCCGGATGCAAGCTCGCAGCCGCGTGCCCCTGACCGCATGGCCAACTCGCTCGGTAGAGGTAAGCCTAAGCAACTGCATGTGAATTTAATTATTAAGAAGGATCTCGGCGTCTCAGAAAACCGTAAATGTTGTTAGTGGGACGTAAAATAAAATGATTATTTCAATATTATTTCAATTACACTGGGGCAAAACGCTGGTAACTTTCACGATTTAAAAAGCTTAAAGAGCTTAAATGTTTTTGACATTTGCAATCGATGAAAAATTATGGTTTCCTTCTAGGAACCTTATTTTTTATATAAAGGCCAAAGGCTGGCATTTATACAAGTGGAGGTACATGCTTTCCCTAGTACACCGCCACTGCATTGTCCTACATAGAAGCTTGCAGTGGTGTCTCAACGGGATCTCCTCTCCAAACTCCGAAGTCTCGTTAAATACACGCTTCGAACTTTCTTTTCGGCCGGGTGGCCCTCAACTTTAATTGCAACCCAGTCGAGCCCAATAAAACATATACAGGCAGACGCCCAGTTGGCAGACGCCTCCCCAACGACATGTATTCCTGTCTCATTACAGGTGTGGACACGCCCTTTCTGAAAACTACATTCTCACCGAACTTCGCAACGCCGGCGTTCCAGTCCACGATGCTTTCAGGGTCCTGGATCGCTCCACTTCTTTACCATCAACGCAGATTCTGGCATACCTACGTAGTGAAGACGAAATGTCATGCCTCCAAGCCAGCGGCGCAGCCATCAACAGCAGACACTACGAAGTGGTACCTACTCCTCGTACATCTTAGACCAGCTCTTCGATAACCCTTCTACTAATCCCACCTTCAACGAACATCAACCCCGAATAACCCAGCAGCCCACACCGCCCCCCACCTCCATCTTCTCCACAACTACTACTACCACCACCATCACTACTTCGGCCTATAGTCCTTCCCATATTCCCGCCATTAAAACCAATAGTATTAAGAGGAGATGATGGCAGAAAGTTTTGAAGAACACGAATTTAAAAAAAAAGTGAAATGGCAAAGCCATTTAGTGCCGGAAGTGTCCGAGGACATGTTTGGCTCGCAAGGTGCAGGTGTTTCGATTTGACACCTGTAGGTGACTTGCGCGTCGTGATGAGGGTGAAATGATTATGAAGACAACACATACACCCAGCCCTGTGCCAGCGAAATTAACCAATGATGGTTAAAATTCCCGACTCTGCCTGGAATCGAACCCGGAACCCCTGTGACCAAAGGCCACCACGCTAACCATTTAGTCATGGAGCCGGACTAGGCCGTCTACGATAGTTGATGACAGAACTATTGAGGATAAAACCAGCTTTCGGACTGAATACTCAACATACACCTGATTCGATATAAAGTAAATACGATGAAAGACACAAAACAGTCGGTCGGTCGCTGGATTTCTTGGCTTTACGCTGCCTGAACCGTCAACGATGGACCCGAAGTGCAAGCGTACGAATTGTAGAGCATAGAAAGCTCTACAAGAAAGTCCAGAGTGGTAAATACCTATTTCTGTCCGGTTGCCCTCGAAAAGCGGTTTTTTTGTCGTCGTCCGCAGTAAAAATATAACTCCTTAAAATTAAATACATAGTATTTCGATATAATTCACGAATTCCTCATCATAATACATTGTTTGACCTCCTCCATTATTTTACAAGGATTGAAATAATCTTGTTATTGCATAATTTACATGAATGATGTGAAGTTATGACCATTTCAGACTGTGATGTGGTAGCTCCTTGTTGTCTGCTAACAAGTTGTCTCATGCTTGCTGCTAGTGTCTCTCCAGCCGTCAAATGGATGAACAGGGGAACGTGCAAGTCACCAGGTACAGAGCGCTCTAGCGGAATAACCATGACTTACCGCGCAGTCTAGCGCTGCAAGTTGCTAATGCAAGTAGTAAGCAAGAGGCGAGGTATATTTTCATTTCTGATGGATTTAAGGTCGCGAATTTCATACCAAAAAAGCAAATCAAATAATACCACAAAAGAGCAGGCTATTTCAAATAATAGTATATGGTACGTGTAAAGTTACAGGGCTTTTCTTTTTTTCCAATTTGCTTTACGTCCACCAGATACAGGTAGCGCTTATTAACGACGATGGGATAGAAAACGACCGTGGCTTTAATTAAAGTACAGCTCCAGCATTTGCCTGGTATGAAAAAAGGCTGAGTGGCTCAGACGTTGAGGCGCTGGCCTTCTGACCCCAACTCTGCAAATTCGATCCTGGCTCAGTCCGGTGGTATTTCAAGGTGCTAAAATACATCAGCCTTGTGTCGGTAGATTTACTGGCATGTAAAATAACTCGCGTGGAACTAAATTCCGGCAGCTTGGCGTCTCTGAAAACCGTAAAAGTAACTAGCAGGACGTAAATCCAATCATAAGCTGGAATTTTGTCCAGCGGGAGTTCTTTTACGTGCTAATAGGTCTACCGACACGGAGCTGACGTATAGAGCACCTACAAATACCGCCAGGCTGAGCCAGTTAGCCCGGTAAAAATCACTAAAATCGGTACTGAAGAACTTTCAATATTTTTGCAGGGAAAAATTCGGATTTATTTACAGGAAGAGTGAAACCTGGAAACAGCAAAAAATTAATTATCGGATTATATGAATTTAGCGTTGTAATAAGAAAGGACAAGGAATTTATGAGAAGTTATTAATGTCTGTTTGAATGACTTACACCACTGTCATTCTCAAGGTGTCAATTACTTTTGAATTATACTTCTGGTATTATTTCACGATACTTATTTCATTCATTTCAATGCCAATATTTATTTTTGTCTTTCATTTTTCATATTGAATGCGAAAATATTTACACTGGGATCGCTGTAACGTTCTGAATTACAACAGTTCACGACATAACAGTGTCGTTTACAGCACGACAAGAACGTTCCATATTGCCTCTATATGTAAATAAAATGTTACAATATACTATTATGCAGACAAATAACAAATCTTTCTGTGAATTAACACCACAGTCGTGCGTTAGTTAAACCAGCTTAGCCTGCGCGCTAGCTCACTGTTTCGCCACCGTTAGCGCTAGGAGTCACTTCTACGTTCCCAATCGTGTCTGGTATTCTACTGTAGACTGCCTTTACTATGTTCGCGGGAAAGGCTAGTAGACTGTATTTCAAACACAGTTACTTTACTGCTGCTCGTAGTCTTCTGGGAGCGTTAATTCCCCGACCTCCGTCCAACTCATGACGCTAGATATTCGAATCATTCGGCAGCTCGACTCCAATAAAGAGTATATATCACCTTATAAACCACTATATAATTTTAAACACCATTGCTCGCAGTTACAAAATAGATTATCTGTTACACGTACATCCCATGACTATTAGCACGCTACTTACACATCATTATTGTTTCAAAATATACAATTTCTAAATTAAAATACGGAAACTTCCATAAATATAATAAATGATGCTGAACCAAAGTCAAGTTAAGATCATCATATATTCATATCCCTCACCACACATAACTTCCTTGAACTTTGCGAATATGCCTAGTACTATTTCACCACACTGAAGTGAGTGACATGTACAATCATACATAAGCTGGACAATAAACGCAATTTAACAGATTAGAGGGGCAACATAGGTGCAAGAATACAGAATTCTTGGCGCACATGTGACAGATTAATGGAGATTAAAGAACTGGAATGGCAAGGACAACTTCCGGAAGCGAAATACCTGCGGAACAAGCATAGGATTAAGGACACTGATTACTAATGTTATGTCGGGAGTCTGCCTTTGAATAGTTCGGAGACAACGATCATCAAGGAAAGTTATATATAGAGAATGGAAGCCTTCGTAATGTGGTCATGGAGAATTATGCTACAAGTGAAACGAATTGATAAGGTTATCAAAGAGTAATTTGTAGCATAAATATGGCAAAAGAGGAGTTCCATTAGAAAAGTATCGAAAGAAACAATTGAGACAGATTGTTGAAGGATGTCCTGAATGGAATGTTGAGAGAGGGAAGAAAGGAAGGTGAAGAAGGACGAATTCACACATTCACCGAAATAAGGACGTTAATACACTGGATCTGCAAATCTGCAGAACACCGAATATATTGCAATAAATGACCAGGTGAATCTTTACCAATTGATGGTTCAAATATCTCAAAGCGAAATAAAGATATATTTTAAGAATACATGCCATAAAAAATGAAAATTCGGAAGCTACAAAAACTTATACAATAGAATTTCCACAATGAAACATAGAAGACTACTCAGTAAACCCAATATAAGTGCACCAAAAGAGCTCTGAACATTGTATAGTTTGAATGGCTTTGGTAGAACTTTCTTGAATTCATTCCTGGATAAAGAAAGCATGTTACTCACATAACTTTCATCTAATTTTAGAAATATGCCACTCTCAATAATTCGTCCCAGAATTTCGTTTACACGATCAAAGAAAGGCGATCTCCTAGGAATAACCCAGGTCTGAAGAAAGGAGTTTGAAATTTCATCTAGATTTTTATGGTGAGGATACTTGTTTTCGAACATATTAACCCATACTGTCCCTCGTTTGCATCCAATTAAATAGGCTGCATTAATATTGTCACCAACTTCGCCGGTCATGAGTTCAGTCCTCTTATACAACCTTCTATAGGCATCACTTGTTTCATACGCATAGATACCAATGAAGAGTTGCTCAGCTGAATAAATTTTGATATCACTTTTATCGAGATCATCTACTGTCTTTATCTGGCGAAAGTGAAGTCTCTTTGTGGTCAAGTTTACAAGAGCACCTTGGTAAGCACTCATAATGATTAAACTAAAGCACATCGTGAAAGTTAAAAACAATCTCTCAGGATTTCTTGAGGCATTTTCGAGTCGTTTCCACACTGCAGATACGTAAACTAGTAGAATATCTGTGATACTATCGTAATAAGAACCATGTCTGTCATAATTACGAATATAATGCCAAACTGTGCAACTTATGAAGAACGAAACTGATATCATTAACCAAGTCTTCCAGTCGAAGCACAGGAACGGAGTCGTCCACAGAGGTATATACTTAGCTCTTGGTACAAAGGTGCAGATTGCAAAATTGTCTAATGCGTACGTTGTATAATAGACCTTATTTAAGTCAGCAAGTCCCATTGTAAAAGAGTCTATTAGAATGTCCATTTTATACGCATAGCTATCATTAAGTAATACCTGAAGGGAATGTTCACCAGCCAGCTCGTATTTAGTTTCACTGGTTACTATTGTCATATTCAACTTCCGTCCTATTTCAGTAATGATCTGAAAATTTCTCCCACCATAAGAACCACTTCCGTTTCTTGTAAGTATATAACCTGAAGGGTACCCTGCACAAATCAAAGGATACCTCTCGAAGTTACGATTTATTTCCAAAGAAACTGAATGTAAATTCGTACTTGGTATTACACGAATTTTTCCTCTCATTGCATTAGTGATTAACTTAAATGGATTGTATTCCATAAACACTGGCACAATCGTCCCACTCTCACCTAGCATCCTCAGTGTACACAGTATTATATGTTGAATTTTGAAACGAGTCCAAAACATTTTAAACATTGGCAAATATTTTTTCAATAAACATTCTTCATTGCATCTTAAACTTAGTTCCTTTAAGGCTACAACAAATATTTTTGTTTTAGTTAAGTACGTGTTGCTGTTTTCTATATTGGTCATGTGCTTTACTAATTCGTCTGCATTAGGGGATGCAACTATACACGCATTGATATCATTTTGAATTAGTTTCAGTCCGCACAACTGTTCGTTCATATTTTTTATTTTGTGTGTTATGAAGGGAACTTCCTGCCTTGAGTGAATTGCAGTGATGAAGTCCTTCCAGAAATCGCCTAGTTTTTCATTTTCTCCGAAAACTGTGACCGCTACTTCCCTAGATCCATTGAATAACCACTCACTGATGCCAAAAGGAAAATAATTCGGCGTTTCAAAAGATGTTCTTCCAAGATACTTCAGTAAGCCGATAGTTTCTGAAGTTATAATATGGGAAAGAATCACACAAACAAATAATCCTAATCTCTTCATATTTGACGTCAATGTGGGTAGTTCAAGTCATGCGGGTATTGGTAAAATTGCTGGTAGACATACGAAGACCACAAATACTACCCGAAAAATAAAATTAAATTTCCTTATGTAATAACATGTCAAGTCACATTTTGATACAGGTATGACATCCTAAAATTGATAATTTTCTGAAGTTCACAGTCTAATATTACGGTGTTCCCAACAGCTGAAGTGATATACGCACAGCGGGTTTCAGTTAGCCACGAACCACATACACAATATCACTATCACTCTGAGAGTGAAAGGATTGTTTCATAGCCTTCATACATGTGCACTGTCAACATTGAACCTCCCTCATTGTGGCGTTCAATTAAAGAGCTGATGAGGCACTGTCAAAACACTGACGGTATATTCGTTCGGGAATATCTTACGGCATGAAAATCAATTCAGATGTCCAGTGTCCACGCTATAGTGACCTGTTTAACTCGTCCTCTCTGTTTTTATCGCTGTTATACAAATACCCCACCTCAACAAACAATTGTGTTACTAAATGGTTGCGTGTGTGCACGTGTGGCAATCTGCATAGTAAATCGTTTATTTATTTTAATAAAAACATTCCGCAAGATACTTTTATTTTATTTTTTTATGTTGAAAACATTTCTTAGCACGCAATGTAGAAATCCCCATAATATAAAAATGTAAAATAAAACAATTTCCTCAATTGTGCTGAAAGTTCAAAGGTTAAAGAGCACGGAAAGGTTTCAAATTGTGAGTTTTGGGTATTTCTATCAAACTAGAAAAACAAATTTCCAAAGTCACTTCCGGCCTATATGTAGTTCCGGAAGAACAGCCTGAAATCGCTTATTTCTTTACTCTTTTTCTTTTTTATTCAAATCCTACCCATATTAACTTATATATTAACTTATACCCTCACGCGTTTTTGATTTTTTTAAATGTTCGCCCAAATTATTTTTCTGTGCAATATTGCGACATATTTCGTAAGTACAGTTGTTTGTAACCTAAATGAAAGGGTTATGATGATTTTAGGTTTCATTAACATATTGTCGCGGAGATTTACGGTGTCGACATATGTCGACAGTGAGCATGGACAATTAGGGTAAAATACATGCTCAATAAAGGAACTTTTCTTCGCATTTTAAGCTCATATGAATGTAATAATTAATCAGTTAGTAAACATTAGTCACACAAGTGTTGAATAAGCACAAAATATTACAAAATATATGATTCAAAACATAAATGAGGAACAGTTCTTTCTCATTTTAGAATGCACACTGTTTCAAATCCAAAGGAAAAATTCGTATGTTTGTAGTTTTGTTATAAACACAATACCATATTTTGACTAAGTATGATCACTCTGAAAACAAAAAGGAAAACTATGAGTAGAACTTCAAAACATTTTAGTCTGTGTTTTAAGGTTACACTCTGCTTTTCGTCATCCAGTCTGGTTTAGCGCGAGTGAAATGCCTCGAAGCAAAGGACGTGGCAGCCAACGTTACATTTTTTGCACTGTTTCCTGGCAGCTTTACCACATTGAGCGCACCGCACTTGCTTCTCTCTTGTTTCGAGGTAGTGGGATACCCCATCGAAACTGACTTATGGCAACACGCGGGTCTTCCTGCGTTAGGACGCGTAGCGGCACAAGATCGGATATAATATGCCCTAACGATGTACCGTGTGAAACCGAGAAGGTCTAAATTTTCCTCTTTGCCCTTTGGGGTCAAGCGGTAGAGTTGCCATGCATTGTTCATGGAGACGTTCAGAAGGAACGCAATTAGAGGCCAGTACCATTTCTTGTTTATGATGCTGATGCGGTAACAAGATATATTTTGATCCAACCGATCGACGCCCCCCATGTGCATATTATACAAAATTATACATGCTGGCTGAAATATTGTTATATATTTCTTTTCAGCATTACTCCATCTTCTGACATGTCCTACATGCGCTACACCAGACAGAGTTGAGGCTACTGTAACAACATTATTATCATTGTAGCGTACGAGGGTGATACCTGAGTTACGTTCTGTTAGCTGGTGGTAGCTGCCACGTTTCTCTTTTTTACAGAGATGAATCTCAGTAAGTGGAGCATTTTCCACTCGATTCTGGCGCACGGTACCTGTACCTTCGTGGCCTTTCTCCTTCAGCCTTTCCAACAATCGAAAGGATGTAAAATAATTATCAAACAACAAGCTGAGTTGAGTACCTCCTGGTAGTTCTGAAATTAGGTCCATAACAACTGAGCCACCTACTCCTAATTCTGGTATTGTGTTTCCAGTAGCCGCTCCTTGGTAAGGTTCTTCTTGGACTAGATACCCGAGACGAGTCGATAGAGCCCAGACTTTATACCCAAAACTTATTGGTTTGCCATGAATGTGCTGCTTGGCACCGTGTCTTCCAAAGTAGGGGACCATTGACTCGTCCACAGAAAGATGCGTATCACCAGGATAATGCCGTAGCCAGCGTTCGTTTAGCATAGTCTAAACGGGGCGAACTTTTCCGAAACGGTCATTGCAGTCTAGTTTAGCGTTGTCACAAAAATGTAAATATCTAAGAATTTCTTCAAAGCGATTGCGCGACATTGCTGTGCTTACCCCAACATGATGTACATCTTCAGCGGCTTCCCAGTACATTCTTGTCCTGGCCATAACGTTGAAACCGGAAAGAAACAATATTGCAAAGAACAGCCGAAGTTCAGTTTTTTCAACGAAAATGACGCATTACCTTTCTCAACAGAGTATCGAACTGTGCTCTGAATGATATAATCAAGTATTTCATCATCGAAGAACAGCTGAAACAATTGCGTTGGTGAATATTCATTGTTTAGAAAGTTTGGTTGAGTAAACTCTGTGCTTGGCTTATTCATAATGTCACGCTTTTCCCACACACGCTGGTTTGGTTTTCACATAATGAAATGTGCTTGGACCCGCTTGCTCAGTAATCTTTGTTTCTTACATTTGGGTTCACCGTCATCAGAATTTGAAGACGTACACGGCACTGCTTCATCAATTACATGACTTACTTCATTTTCACTCAATACACCATCTCGCACTTTGATTGTACATTTTCACTTATTTTTGTACACACTAGTTCAGCACCAGCCCGGAGTTGATTACCAGAGAGTCTGTTTATCTCTCCACATGACTCATCATCATCGCTATCCCTGTCACTATGGAAAGCATTTTCAGGTGGTTCTATGTATATATTAGCATCTAGGATGTCTTGTGATTCCTCCAGGATGCTTACGATCTGCTCGACGGTCAATCTGAGAAGAATTAATGAAAATTCTATATTAGTACTGAGGCATACCCATTCGTGCCCACTGTCGACATATGTCGACGTGGAACTTTAATGCTCTACTAGACAAAAGCAACTATAAATCAGCCATAAATGAATTTAAAATCTATTAGAGGCATGTTTCGTTAATACGTTTAACACAACAGTCCGATCTTACTTTCAACTGTAACAATATTATAAGAAAATATTACTCACCGCGACGGAAGCGTCATCCTCTTGAGTGTATACGGAATTATATTTTATACGCAGCCACGCGATAAGGCGCGAAACCTAGTGTTTATTGTTTTCGTGCTGTGCAGTAAGTATCAAACAATGAACTGTAAACAATGCACCTCAAAAACATTCTTCCGGTTTACCGATATAAGATCAAAAATATTCAGATATTTACGTCGACAAATGTCGACAGTGGGCATATATGGGTGTTGATTGACACTAGCGTTTCTAGTGGTAGAAAAAGGTAAACTGCCAATCTAATCGACCGGATAACGATGATAAAGAATCGTAATTTTTAGGAATAAATCAAGAAGATATTCTCATATTTTATTTACCTAAATTCGTAGCACATAACCGTAGGATATTTTCAACAATGACTTGCTTGCCTGAAATGGTAGAACTGTGGATTATTTTTCGCTACTTGTTTAACGTTGCCCTAACACATTGCAGTTTTCCTGTGACAGAAGGATGGGGAAAGGGCTAGGATTGGAAAGGCAGCGACCGATGCCGTAATTAAGGTACAGTCCCAATATTTGCCTGGTGTGAAAATGGAAAATCACAGAAGAACGTCTTCGGGGCTGCCGACGGTGGAGGAGAAAACCCTGTTATGATGATGTCGAGAAAAATGAAGTTGCTAATAGGGACAGCGAGAAAACGATCACGAAGGCTCTAAAGCTGTCAGTTGAGTGGGGCATCTCCAGAGCCTCTTTATTTACTTCCGCACTAAACGAGTTCACTATAATTCTACACTAACGCACTCGAAAAAATGAAATGAACAGAATAATTTCAATCATATTTAAGTCAGGAAGTCCATTTCTCCTGATTTTCAAGGAACCTTGAAAGACATCTTTGATCTGATAAACTACTGTGCAGTGGCTGGTAATTTCATTACAGGTAATCATCCTCAAGTTTGGACAGAGGTGATTTAAATCTAATTTGTTGGCTGTGCAGCTTGGGCCACGTAGCTATCAGCTTGCATTCGGGAGATTGTGGGTTCAAAACCCACTGTCGGTAGCCGCTAAGATAGTTTCCGTGGTTATATGGCAATCTTTTATCGGTAGATTTACATGCAAGTAAAGAAACTCTTGCGACTCACCGAAAAACTTATAAGTAGTTAGTTATACGTAAAACCAATATTATTATATATAATTCACAATTTTACAATTGGGTTTATGTGCTTCTTTTGTACAATGTACATTGAAGAAGTAGTATTTATTACATACGCACATATACTTCATTCAAATATACATACAATGTTGAAAAATAAATTTAACGGCTATAGGACAAATTTTAAGACACCCAGGACTTGTTCAGTTGGTTTTTGAGGGAAAGAACGGTAGGAGTAAACCAAGTTATGAATATTACAAGCAGAATAGAGCAGATATAGGATGCAGTAGTTACGTAGAAATGAAAAGGTTAGCACAGTATAGGGTGGCATGAAGTACTGCATCAAACCAGTGTATGGAGTGATGACTCAAACATCATTATTATTATTATTATTATTATTATTATTATTATTATTATTATTATTATTATTATTATTATTATTATTATTATTATTATTATTATTATTATTATTATTACATGTGGGTTTATAAGTATACCTTGGTCCATGTGTGATTACATGATTTTATGTGATTAAGAAATTGAACTGCATATTACATTGATCGCTCCTGGATATACCATGGATCGAGTTCGCGGTTGAATATATATCCCCAATTACGTAATGAATGATACGTGCAAAGGAATAATACATAAAATAATGGCATTGTGTTCGACCAAACAAATTTAGACTGAAGCTACATAATTGTCTTAAATTATTTTAATTTAATGGTATTTGCACTAAATTAATTGTACAGTTGCTAAAAAATGATGAACACATAGTATTGTGTAAATTCCTCGAATTTATAAAAATAATTGAACCTATACATAGATTTAATTGTTGGTATGCACAGGGCTTATATCAAGGCCGCACTAGATAGTTGGCCTTGCTTATATCCACATACGAGGTGAATTATATTTTGATGATAATCAAAATTAAGTCAAACAGAATATTGAATGCGAAGAATATTCAATACCGTGCGCTCATATTTTAGCTTCTACACAATAATACCAGAAAATAACAAATATTCTTCCAGTGCGGAACACGTTTTTAAACAATATTTTATCAAACCTTACTGCATTTAAAAACGGTCACTCTCTCTATTAGTAATATTATTGAATACTATCCACAAAAGTTAATTTGACAAAAAAATGATAGTTAACTCTACAAAGACGACACGGTAAGATATGGCCCAAAGATGATTATTGGTTAGGAGTCAGCTCACACCTGTTATGAAACTCGGAGAAATAGCTTAACAAGTTAGTAAGTCTGAATTTATCCGCAATCAACCGTCAAGGGCGTACTAATTAAACCGAGCTCGATAACTGCAGTCGTTTAAGTGCGGCCAGTATCCAGTATTTGGGATATAGTGTATTCGAACCCCTCTGTCGGCAGCCCTGAAAATTGTTCTACGTGGTTTCCCATTTTTACAGCAGGCAAATGCTGGGGCTGTACCTTAGTTAAAGCCACGGCCGTTTCCATCCCACTCCTAGCCCCTTCCTGTCCCATCGTCGCCATAAGACCTATCTGTGTCGGTGCGACGTAAAGCGACTTGTATGGACTATTTAATATTTGTAATGTAAAGCTTCAGAACCATTGATATGAACGGTAACACAATATACAGTATTAACATTTGTTGAAACAATACCTTTCAAATCTGGATCAGATATAATGTCTGGCTCATGATCCCAAGTTTAAAGGTCCGATAGCAACTGACGTCGATTTCCGAAGGGTGGTCAGAAATCTCGCCATTCCATCCATTGTTGCTGCCATGTTACAGATCTCTGGTTGCGACAAGATTAAATTATCTCAATGATAATATCCGCATCAGAATGTCGCAATTACTGGACAGTTACTTAGATGCCATTATTATTATTATTATTATTATTATTATTGGTGCTAGAGGAGGTGATATCCAAGATGTTTGTCAATTTCTACGAAAACATTCATCCAGGACACTTTGAAGTGTGAAGCTCTCCTAGTTCTCGGTAGGAACTATTTATGTAACTCACGTTGCATTCATGAGCATCGTAGTCTACAAATAAATATTATTGTGTTTTCAAAATCACTACAGTACAGCATTCATGTAAATTATTTATATTTACGCCTATTAGTAGCAAGTAATCTATTATTTTTCTTGTACACCTTTTACAAAAATCCTTTCTTGAAGTAATTTCCTCGCAACTTTTCTCAATCTAGGCAGCCTCTAAATATGAAAAAAGTAGATTGAAACTCACTCAAATTTTAAAAATTGCCTTAACTACCGATCGCAATGGCCACGCGTGTCAAAGCGCTACGGCTATCGAGCCAAACTCTGCATTTGGGAGACGCGTGGTTTCGAACACTACCGTCAGCTGTCCTGAGAATGGTTTTCCTGTGGTTTCTCATTTTTACTTCCAGTAAGTTTGCATTCTAGCCTATACATGTCTAAATATCCAGTTTCTAGTCATCCTCGGTGAAAGTATTTCAATGAAACAGTCAATATTTTATTCGTAACAGGATGTACTTACGTAACAATTACTCTATCAAGCAAAAAACACCGTCAATAACTCAGTGAAATAAACATAAGGCTCTCTCCGAAATGAAATGATTAATAATCAAGCTATTTTTGCCCTGACGATGCAAATGGGAGATAGAAATGGGCAACTCGCAATAAGCTTAAAGAAATTATCAAATAAAATCTATGTCACTAGACCAGTAAATTTCGGACCACAAATTAATAGTACATGAATGAACCATTGCATTTTCAGAATCTAAGGAGTACGTAGGATAAAACAATAACAATGAAGTAGACTGCAGCAGTTTCTGTATGACGGTCACTGATTTAACACTAGATTCAGAACAGGTTCAACGATGATTCAAAAACGAGTAATGTATCACGAATCTAAACAATTCGTTATTATCTCTTTGGAACCGAACGACGAATGAGTTAGTGAAGCAAAAGCAGTTTTCAACAGTATGAAAGGCCTTCTGCAGCTGGAAATTAATGAGTGATGCGGTTGAGGCATCTTTCAATGAGACTTTCAAATAAATTTATTCATAGAGAATAAACACTCGCCCCCCCCCCAAAAAAAAGGAGGTTGCCCATGAGGACAAAGTATACTATTTACACCTAGGAACAGTTTTGATGTAAATAAATATACAGCGCTTCCGCAATTGGTACTAAAATAATGTACCCCCTTTGGTTCAACATACACTTGAGAATCTGCATTTTCAAAAAGGAACTTTATAGAGAACATATATAGATCACTGTTAACTAATGAACAGTCCGACTCGTTGGCTGAACGGTCAGCAAACTGGCCTTCGGTCCAGAGGGTCCCGGGTTCGATTCCCGGCCGGGTCGAGGATTTTAACCTTAATTGGTTAATTCCAATGGCACGGGGGCTGGGTGTATGTGTTGTCTTCATCATCCTTTCATCCTCATCACGACGCGCAGGTCGCCTACGGGAGTCAAATAGAAAGACCTGCACCTACGAGCCGAGCCCGTCCTGGGATATTCCGGCACTAAAAGTCATACGACATTTCATTTTTCAACTATAATAATAATAATTTCGTGTGGCTATTTCTAGCCGAGTGCAGCCCTTGTAAGGCAGACCCTCCGATGAGGGTGGGCGGCATCTGCCATGTGTAGGTAACTGCGTGTTATTGTGGTGGAGGATAGTGTTATGTGTGGTGTGTGAGTTGCAGGAATGTTGGGGACAGCACAAACACCCAGCCCCCGGGCCATTGGAATTAACCAATTAAGGTTAAAATCCCCGACCCGGCCGGGAATCGAACCCGGGACCCTCTGAACCGAAGGCCAGTACGCTGACCATTCAGCCAACGAGTCGGACATTTTTCAACTAATGAACAGTTAGAAGATTTGGTTAAATTATATTGAAGATCCAGATTTGAGACAATTTCAACATGAAATTAATGTTTTACACTGAGCTTTTTAGATATTCTTAATATGTTTGTGCTTCTTGTTCATCAGAGTTAATAACACAGTACTGTAATTTTCTAACAGTTAAAATGTGTATTCTTACTCTGTGTGATTTTGTTAAAAAGAAGAAAAATAAGTTGAATAATATTCTGGCTATTAGTTTTTTTTATTTTTTTTATTTTTACAATTTGCTTTACGTCGCACCTATACAGATAGGTCTTACGGCAACGATGTGATCGGAAAGCGTAGGAGTGGGAAGGAAGCGGCCGTGGCCTTAATTTATGTACAGCCCCATAATTTGCCCGCTATGGAAACGGGAAACCACGGAAAACCATCTTCGGGACTGCCGACAGTGGGGAACGAACCCACCACCTCACGAATGCAAGTTCACAGCTGCGCGCTCCTAGTCAACTCGCTCAGTTTATTAGTTATTAACATCTTCAAAAACATAATGCTTTACTGTGCTAGCTGTTTATGTGCAGACTCCAGTGCAATGAATTAAGGAAATCTCTAATGCTGGCTGGATACAAGCCAGAACATTCGAAACGGCGTGTGGTCTATACTGAGACGTTTTGCATGTTTACATTGAGATCCGTGGGGTACCCTTTGAGCATCTCCTGTGGCAGGCCAGGCCCACGTTTCCTATGTAGTACTGTGATGATAAGCAAAAAATAAACTTCCTGTGGATTAACTGTGCATTTTAGGCCATATCTTTATACTGATTTAGTGTGTTTTGTTCCCTGTTCTGAGAGGCCAGAAGAACTTTTAGTGGTTCCAGACTTCAACATTATTAAATATTTTAAAAATGGATTACTATTAAATTATTTACTGGCCTCTGCTATGGAGTTAAAAGTAAGCTATGGTATCGAAGTTTTGTTGGGCAATTCTTCAACTAACAACTTGTAGTTGCTTTCAAACATCGTCAAATGCCACTGACATCGTTTGGGTTCAGAACAACTACATTGTAAAGAGGACATCAACTAACTGATGATAACAGTGATGTTTATGACAATTGTTTATGGGGCTAAACATCGAGGTCATCAATCACATCGACTGACTACCCACAGTGGTCGGTGAAGTAACGACAGAGCAAATACTTCGCAGTCAATTAGCTGCTTGGATATAAGACATTCCTTCCATGAAATGAGGAAAGGTTAATACTTTGGTTGACAGATTCTGTGTCCCTGATATTAGACGATAAATCATTGTAAAGTTCATATTAACATGCAGGAGGAAACATCTGAAAGAAAATATAACACAACTGTCCCACAAGTACATTAAAACCATCCTTCTTCCACCATCCCGTTTTAACCTTCTTTTTCACATTAGCAGGCAGCGAGATTTCAAGCATATACCGTCCTCGCACACAATTCCCGTTATATTATGTATCGCAAACACCGTGCGTAAATTATTTACAGAGAAAATGTACAACATCTATTGGTAAAGAGAGGTATCCTCAACGAAACATCAGCTTTTTACCAACATACAAACTCCCTGTTACGTTTTCCAGCATTAAGGTCGGGAAGTTTTCGTCGAGTTAAGTACCAGGCGGATTATAGCTCTGTGACGCCAGTCACGAATTAGGGTGCCCCGTCTCAGTAGTTCTATAGCAGCTCTGGCCAGTCCTGAACGAATTTGGTCAAACGTAGCGTAATTATGGCTCGCGGAGCTTGTGGACATTCAATCAACAGATGCAACGGAATAATTACCACACAAATGAACCCTAATTTCCCGAGTGGATAAACGTTTAACGCTAAGACAACTAATTAAGTACAATAAAACACACCCGTATGACATGAGTAGTTCTGTTATGAAAACATTTCTTACTTTCTTTAACATTATTAATTTATTTGTATATCACTGAGCGAGTTAGCAACGTGGTACAGGCCATGTAGTTGTTGGCTTGTGAGTTCGAACCCCACCGTTGAACGGTAGCACTGAAGATGGTTTCCCATTTCCACGTCATAGGAATAATGGAGTCCTTCTTTAAATTATACCCACAACGGTTACCTTTCTAGTTCTAGACCTTTCATATTTCAGTCCAACCGAAACCTTACCAGTGTTGGTATAACGTTACGACTGGGCTCGTCCTGGTCCAAAGGGAAGCACCATGATTTGTTCTGGCTCATGTCCGACAAAAGAGCAGTGTTACGAAAATGTAGCAAACTTTGAACTGGTAAGATTTGGGGGTGAGGAGACGAGCTGCTCAAATAAGAGGGATTTACCGAGCTGTCAGTGAGGAGAAGGCTTGGAATGACATTAATAGATTAATAGGATTGTGTGGAATTTTTAAAGGTAGGAATGATAGTAATATGAAGATAAAGTTGTAATTCTAGAGGACAACTTGGCGCAAATATTCGTTTATATGAAGTTAGCTGTTACCCATGGCTGCGCTCGCGAGGATTTCGTAAGTTGATAAAAATTAATTGTTCCTCGGTACTGTACTAAGACATTATCTGAAATTACCTAAAGTATAAAAACTCACCGAAAAACTGCATTTCGTTTACCCCAGAACCATTTTGTAAACCACGTTTGTGGCATTGCCTTTTGGGGCTAAGATGACCTTAGATATACTGCAGATATATTATTTTAAAAACTACCCCACTTCTTGGCTGATTGAAAAACGTGGAGGCCTTCGGTTCACAGGGATCCGGGTTCGATTCCGGGCGGGGTCGGGGAATTTAATCGCGTTTGATTAATTTATCTGGCTCGGGGACAGGTTTTTTGTGTTTGTCCCAACACTCACCTCTTCATATTCACTCAACACACCACATTACCAACCACAACAGGAAAACGCAATAGTAATTACATCCCTTCGTATGGGGTTGGCGCCAGGAAGGGCATCCAGCCGTAAAACAGGGTCAAATCCACATGTGCGACACAGATCTCACCCGCAACCGCACAGGTGTGGGAAGAGCGGTAGAAGAAAAAGATAATCATTTTTACAATTCATCCGCGTTTTTTATTATTTCACCCCCTTAAGTGGATTTATCCAAAAAAATGTGTTCGCTTATTTTTAAAAGAGATACGAAGTTTCGGTTTTAACGTCTGTAACACCTTCAGTTTCTGAGATATATGCATCCTCATATAAAGAATTCAACTCCTTCCTCACTTTTTTTCACCCCCTCCCCCTTAAGTGAATTTTCTGAAAACAAAAATGTTTCCTCTTTGTGTAATATACTAGCTGTTACCCATGGCTTCGCTCGCGAGGATTTCGTAAGTTGATACAAATTAATTGTTCCTCGGTACTGCACTAAGACATTACCTGAAAGAGATTCCAAGTACCAGTTTTAACGTCTGTAACATCTTCTGTTTCTGAAATAGGCCTATATGTATCCCCATGTAAAGAATTCAACTCCTTCCACACTTCTTTTCATCCCCCCCCCCTCACCCCTTAAGTGGATTTTCTGAAAACAAAAATTTGTGTTATTTTATTTTTAAAGGATATTCCAAATACCAATTGTCATGTCTGTAACATGTTAGGTTTTTGTGATATATTGTAGATAATCTCGCTGCTGTAAGAATATTGTAGCTGACGTTGCCATGGTTAGGGCATTTCACTTCTTTATCTTTATCCGATTCCTAGATCAGGAATAGTGTGGTGCCAATATCTTCATAACGGTTGGTTTTAGGGCACGTAGGGATTACCGAGTTTTGTTCTTTGCGTCAAGGTGCTTTGACTAGTCCTTTTAAGACAAATTCGATTTCGCCTATATTAGCCTATTATTTTTATATTTTTATATCTCTCCCCGTCGCCCCCCTCCCTCGAATTGTTTGAAAATAACAGCCCATGTTACTCACTGGAAATGTCGCTTTCTATAGATGAAGTAATTTTAAAAATAGGTTTTGTAGTTTTTGAGTCTATCCACTACAAACAAATATGCAAATTTGTCCTCTTTATAATATTAGTATAGATTTATAAGAAGATGGAATGACATCAGTAGACGAATGAGTTTGAGTGGTGTCCTTATAAGTAGGAAAGATCACAATATGAAGACAAAGTTGGAATTTAAGAGGAAAAATTGGGGCAAATATTCGTTTATAAGAAGGGGAGTTAGGGATTGGAATAACTTACCAAGGGTGATGTTCAATAAATTTCCAATTTATTTGCAATCATTTAAGAAAAGACTAGGAAAACAACAGATAGGGAATCTGCCACCTGGGTGACTGTCCTAAATGCAGAACAGTATTGATTGATTGATTGATTGATTGATTGATTGATTGATTGATTGATTGATTGATTGATTGATTGATAATTAGGGATCTAAGTAAATGATCAGTGGAAATGTACGATATATTTCCAAGTTCTTTGAATTATTTTAAGAAAATACTGGACGAATTACTGGTAGAGAATCTGCCACCTGGGCGGCAGTATTAAATGCACATCAATGAATACTGGTGTATATGGATTCGATTCACCGTTCGGAAGATGATTTCTTTAAAAATGACTCTTCCACTTCCGAAGAAGCGCTTTGTTTGGAGGTCCACTCAGTCTACAACACAATTGAGTGTTCACTTGGTTTTTACAAGGTGGTAGCAGGAGGCACTCTATCCTCCTTAGTTTCGGGGACTTTCATGGTCTGAGAGAAGAAAGGTTTATTACCGCAACATAGAGTGGCTAAGAAAAATAAAGGAAGGGAAATTTTGACACTCAAAACGCCGGCAGAAAATTGACCATTCAAATAATATTATGTAGAGAAATTACAAGAGTACTATCACCTGAAGTTTTAAACTTTCCGTGAGCCTTTCTTGAGCTGAAGGAAGCCTTGACAGATCATGAGGCAACGAGATTATTAATAAGCGTTTTGTATGGAATGACACATCAGAATATACATAGCAAAATACACAGTTCATACATTAATATCCAAGTTACTTTCGTAGTCCATTGAGATAGGGGTTGAGAAAATCTGCAGAGTTTCCATAGTAAGTTCGCCGAGAACACTACAGTATGCTGTTTGGTGGCCTGTATCTCAGACCACAGTAACACTGAGGAGATGCATTAGCTCATACAATATGTTCTAGGTTTCACATCGCACTAAGTTTCGGGTTTTCGTAAGTGCATACGCCATGGCAGGTCCAAATGCCATTCAGCGTAGCCCACAGTCTTCTCGATGAATCGAATCCAGGATCCTTCACGGTGATAGAAGTCGTACCGCGAAATTTTGGAGTAACTATAGAGTTCTAGTCGAGTGACCATTGGTTAGTGATATTAATGTTTCTCTGCTCTTAGTCTCTCATCTGTGCTAGGGAGGAACTCTTTGATTTGAGCCTGCCAGACTGTACATCAGCGATGTCATATGAATCAGTAATTGTAATGCTAAAAAACGAAAAAGGACCATTTGTCGGAAAACGAAATTTTGCCCCAAATGTTTGGGGATTCTGTGCTTTATAATAATATTACCTAAATCAAACCAAGGGCCATGGCCTACCAAGCGACCACTGCTCAGCCCGAAGGCCTGCAGCTTACGACGTGATGTCCGGTCAGCGTAACGAATCATCGCGGTCGTTATTCTTAGCTTTCTAGACCGGGGCCGCTATCTCATCGTCAGACAGCTCCTCAATTCTTATCATGTAGGCTGAGTGGACATCAAACCAGCTCTCAGATCCAGGCAAAATTTCCTGAGCTGGCCGGGAATCGACCTGGGGCCAGTGGGTAAGAGGCAGGCACGCTACCCCTACACCGCGCGGTCGGCCATTATAATTTCACAGAAAGCAAATTATATATATATATATATATATGAACGATCCCTTTTCAGTTTTCGCATCTTAATTGTAGTCCCCCCAGGACGTGGTATTCTCTGACCAGAACATAACGTCGATGAAGATGTGAAGAAGCAGTGACTCAGAACAGGAAGCCACTGAGCTGGTATGGACATTATAGTACCTGAAATAATTCCCAAAGTGTAGTTGCACATCAGTTTTCTTGGTGTGTGATCTGTTTAACGAAACAACGGCACAGTACTGAACTGAACTTCAGCAGACTTCTGAGACCCGGACAATCCTCGTGTGGGCAGATTTACCAGAAAACTTGCAGAATAAGATTCTGGTTCCTAGGCGTCTATGAAACCCATAAAAGTAGTTAGTGAGACACAAAATCAATAACATTCCTAACAGAGCTTTGGTTTCTCTACAATCCGGTAAAGTAAAACGAAACGTCCAAAAGAGTTGCTCTAAACGACGTTTCGTCAAAATGCTGGCACACAGTACCTGACGCCGTACATTATTACGTATTATCGTATTATGTGTTTCTGTCGGTCTCCGGTCGATCTCACTCTCCACTCCGCTCTCCAAGTCGCACGATGTTGGCCTGTAGGTCTGTGGCGAGATGTTCGGTTTTCATGTGACGAAATTAATGAATTCTTTAATTACAGTAATTCATAGATGAGGTCATAGTTTAATTATTATTTTTGAATTATAAAAGTATGTCGAGTTCTCAGCCCGAAGGCTGGTTGGATCCTCAATTATTCAAAAGTCATCTGGCCTTGGCGTCACTTTAGAGGTGTATTAAGGAAACGAGGAGTGAGGAAGTTACCCGTTGCTTTCCTCGCCGAGTCATTATGGGCTGTTAAATATCAGTCTGCCAAGGCCACCTGATATGCATACACTAACCGATCCTATGGTTTATGGAGTAGAGACCTAGACTATCAAGCTTCCTCCATGAACAGATTAGAGGCTTTGAAATGTGGTTACACAGGAGAATGCTCAAAATGCCCAGGACAGATTGTGTAACCATTAATGAGATATAAAGGAGAGCAAGAGCTGAGCGTGACTTGGCAAACATAATCAAATCCAGGGAAACAGCTTATGTAAGCCATGTTCTGCGGGGTAGAAAGTGCGAGCTGGCTGCATAAAGAACTGGCATCGCTCCTACCTCAGTCATTTTCATAATGGCAAAGTCGAAGATGAGAATAGGACAGAAAAATGCTATTGGCTTTACGTCGCATCTACACAGATAGGTCTTTTTTTTTTCGCTAGGGGCTTTACGTCGCACCGACACAGATAGGTCTTATGGCGACGATGAGATAGGAAAGGCCTAGGAGTTGGAGGGAAGCGGCCGTGGCCTTAATTAAGGTACAGCCCCAGCATTTGCCTGGTGTGAAAATGGGAAACCACGGAAAACCATTTTCAGGGCTGCCGATAGTGGGATTCGAACCTACTATCTCCCGGATGTAAGCTCACAGCCGCGCGCCTCTACACGCACGGCCAACTCACCCGGTACAGATAGGTCTTATGGCGACGATGGGAAAGGAAAGGCCTAGGACTAGGAAGGAAGCGGCCGTGGCCTTAATTAAGGAACAGCTCCAGCATTTGCCTGGTGTGAAAATGGGAAACCACGGAAAACCTTCTTCAGGACTGCCGACAGTGGGGCTCGAACCCACTATCTCCCGAATACTGGATACTGGCCGCACTTAAGCGACTGCAGCTATCGAGCTCGGTGACAGAAAAATGAACGTAACAAACTTAAACAAGGAGACACGCTGCACTCGGCACACTGTACCTCGCCAGGGATGGATGTAGGTGAAAACTATGAAACAAATCAAATGTGCATAATAACCAAAAAATGCGTGTGGGTAATTGACAAAGACTTGAAATGATAGGAGGAGATCAATTTTCAAAACGACTAATTCTCCTCATCCTTCTTCAAATTATTGTTAGGAAAGGCTTCTTAAAATATAAGAATTTAGATCAGCATGTTTCACAGGCAGTCCCTTAGAAGCAAGAACAACCATAACATACGTACCGAGTGAGTTGGCCGTGCGGTTCGGGGCGCGCAGCTGTGAGCTTGCAACCGGGGGATAGTGGGTTCGGACCCAGCCCTCAAGATGGTTTTGCGTAGTTTTCAATTTTTTCACCAGGTAAATACTGCGATTGTACCTTAATTAAGGCCACGGCCGCTTCTTTCATATTCCTAGGCCTTTCCTATCTCATCGTCGCCATAAGACCTAACTGTTTCGGCGGGATCTAAAGAATTGTAGAAGAAAATACCTGGAGTAAGACTGAATATTTTCCATTGTGTGTCAATAAAAGAAGACAATGAAAGAGAAAATTCAATGCAAGGAAATAAAATGGGACGGAAATAAATTTGATTCGATAGTCAAATGGTGATACAGTTGAAGAAACTCAGTTTATCTCCTCTGGTCATCCACTCACTCCATCGTAGTTATGGAAATAACAACAGACGAACCCAAGGAGTTCGTCCCTGATTCGAACATCAGGAATGTTGTGATGCCATTATGGTCATATCTGGTTACGGGCTGTGCAACCAGGAAGCATATCAGCGGTTGACCTGTTGTAAGTGAGGAATTGGGAGGAGAAGCATTTGTGGGGGAATATAACGGGCGAAGGGGAGGGTAGAAGGGGGAAAGTGTAGTTTGTAGATTGCATTCCCGACAGCTGTTTCATAGTTGGTAACATTTGGTTACCAACCAACAAGGTCTGTGTGCGGTTGTTCGACATTTATATGTTTATGAAATCTGTTGCAATCTGGGGGTTGGGGTTCACCGCACATGGCATTTTTATATGGAACCATAACGGGGCTTAAATACCATATGCACAATATCTGAGTGGAACAAAAAAATGCATTAATATTTATGTTAAACTATGCTTGACATCATTTGGTAGTTTGGGACCGATGGAATAAAAATATAACAGAATAATTACCACACAAGTGAACCCTAATTTTCAGCGTGGATAAACGTTTAACGCTTGGGCAACTAATCAAGGGAAATGAAACACACCCACATTGGATGATTATTTTTATTTTTGTGTTTCTCATAGCAGTTTCATTTAAATATAATTTGAAATTGAAATCACAGATATCTTTACGTACAGGAACAGTATTTCATTCTTGATTCACTACGAATACAAAGATAGATAGGTAGATAGATAATTTATTTATCCTGACAAATTTAGGGACAGCTGTCCCTGTCTTACATTTAACCAGTATCAAAGTAAGGTTGATAATTTTCTTTTTTTGCTAGGGGCTTTACGTCGCACCGACATAGATAGGTCTTATGGCGACGATAGGATAGGAAAGGCCTAGTACTTGGAAGGAAGGGGCCGTGGCCTTAATTAAGCTACAGCCCCAGCATTTTCCTGGTGTGAAAATGGGAAACCACGGAAAACCATCTTCAGGGCTGCCGATAGTGGGATTCGAACCTACTATCTCCCGGATGCAAGGGTTGATAATTAATTACGTATTATTAAAGGGAACCTATCATAGACTATGTAGAACTATAGGTAACAGTAAGTACCTGTACATTAGAATTGCAAACGTCAAGGGGAAAGAGCACAATAATAGAGGAATGGAGTACAGTTTTAAATATATACATAAACAATAAAGTTGTAAAGACAAAAAAGAGAATTATCTGTGAAATATAACTCGTGTTCTGTGAGTCTTCATCCAAGTTGAGAAAAGTAAATGGGAAAGATCTAGTAGACGAGAGGTAGATAATTTAAAAAGGAAAGTGGACGAGGAAATAGGAAAGTGATTATGTCTTGCTGCCTTGCTATTTGTATCTTTCCATATTTTGCGTATGCACTTTTCAATTTCTTGGACACTGATAGTCAAAGTCAAGATAGTCATAATAATGTTAACCGTCGCCCTAATTACATTCATTGTTTTCAGAGATGCCGAAGAGGGAGTCGTCCTACGTGACGGTGAATCTACCAACTCGAAGCTGGAGTATCTGAGCACCTTCAAACACCATCGGACTGAGCCGAGCGAGAACCCATGAACTGCGGCTCAGAAAGCCAGCGCTCTATTGTCTGAGCTACTCGCGCCGGCATCAAAATAGCCAGCCTCATGAAAAACAAACCGCAGGGTATCACAACTTGTGAGCAATGTGTCGAATACGGCAGCCCACATGAGTGGCATGTTGTTTTCAATTACTCGTTCCAGGGTCCTGTTATACATTACACCTGTCTGACCTCCTTTGATCAACTCTTGGTCTCTTACTTCTTCGACTGTATTACAGGAGGTTTGCAAGACCTATTAGAATGAATGATCATCTCGCCATTCATGGCGCATCGTGCTATATTCAGCAGATATCCTAATACGTGTTGTGTTCAAACTTCTTGTTATTTCTCCTTCGATGAGAGTTAAGTATCCCTTAAAACAAAAGCAGGAAGTCTATTGCCATCTCATTAAAGTATATGATAGTGGCGATTAAGATACTAACAATTCTTCAAACCTGGGAAAATATCACACGTCCTAGGCTTGGAAATCCAAACATAATCATTTGCTAAAAGGAATAAAAATAAAAATAAAATGCACACCATGAAAGAATCACGCGAGTACAACGAAGGTTGCCACACAGCTTTTTCACTGTAGAGATACCGGTACCTGTTCAATGCTAAATGTTGGGACTTAATTACAATTCCGATCAATAATGTTTTCGACGACCTCTTTCAACGACATGAGCTTTCATGTGTGTGCCCGCTCCGGTTGCTCACTTGTTGACCGATACATTTCTGGCGGCTCACACACGAACTGAGTGAATTCTACCCCTGCCTCAGCTAAATTCAAAATACTCGAAATGAGCGAGGAGTTTGGCAAAGTGGAAAGGCGTAAGAAGTTCCTAGATCTTTCAACAGTTTATGTTTAGTACCTAATATTTGGTCTAGATTAAGTTATTTCAGGAAGGCACATTAAAGATTCGCATCGACTTCAAAATATACCTGTTCATAAGGGAATCATAATAAATGATAGATATTGGTGATAGTAATAATATGATGCGAAATTACTGAGAAGTGCAATATTTACTATTTATTCATATTTACGAGAGTTACAGATTTTTTCCATGTAGTGACTTTCTCAAAAGATTTGTATTAATTTGAAATCGGTTTGTGTTTTTGTTTAAAATGTTTCTTGTCTAAACAATTTAATTATGATAGTCATAATAGTATTGCTCTTGTAATTTATATCTGATGCCAACTACAGCCTTCTACAGCAAACGTTCTCATTTGCTCATCATCACTATGGAAGTCGGCGGAATGCATGGATAGAGCTAGTTTGAACTTACGGAGATAGATGGAGCTGTTCACACTGACATTGTGAATATTATACAATCACTTCTCTGAAATAAACTATTTTATTAAGTACAAAGCTGTAGTGATAAGATGTTCATGGTATTTTCCTTACAAAGAGAAGATAACAACGTCGGTCTGATGCCAATTTAAGCTTTTGAGACTTTCTCATTTTCTCAGTTTCGCTATAAAAGTCAGACGGACATAGGGATTTTATATAATCGATATATGAATGACATGGTGTTTTAAAAATAGTCTTAATTGGAATCATACAAATACAGCTACGGTGTGAAAGAGTTGGCAACTTCTAATCAGTTTGGAGGTGTATTTTAGGAAAATTCGTGCACTAACAAATTTTTAAACAATGATATTCCTTTTGTCACCCATTTGAATTTAAGGATTGGGGGTGAAGTGACAATTACAAGGAAAATCATAATTACTTTCATGGAGCTTACTGGTCTTCGTTGAAAATTTATCCACAGTGTTATGCATTGGATTCTACATGGGTTAAACTTGACCGAAGTTTGACGCAATAGAAACAGACAGCTGGTAACATTACAGCATGAGCTAATCTCGCAAGACGAGTAGTTCACACTGTGACAATGATTGTGAAAATTTTAAAATTATAAACCAGGGAAAATCATCTTCAGGCTATTGAACATACCTTCTCCTGAATGCGTACATTGTAGCTAATCCACTCTGTCATTCTGGATTTTTAGTTAATAATAATGTTACTTGCTTTATGTCCCACTAACTACTTTTACGATTTTCGGAGATGCAGAGATGCCGGGATTTGGGCCCGCAGGAATTCTTTTACGTGCCAGTAAATCTACCGACACAAGGTTGACGTATTTGAGCACCTTCAAATATCACCGGACTGAGCCAGGATCGAACCTCCGCAGTTGGAATCACAAGGCCAGCGCCTCAAGCATCTGAGCATCTCAGGCCGGCATTTCAGATTTTTTTTTTGCTAGGGGCTTTACGTCGCACCGACACAGATAGGTCTTATGGCGACAATGGGATAGGAAAGGCCTAGGAGTTGGAAGGAAGCCGCCGTGGACTTAATTAAGGTACAGCCCCAGCATTTGCCTGGTGTGAAAATGGGAAACCACGGAAAACCATCTTCAGGGCTGCCGATAGTGGGATTCGAACCTACTATCTCCCGGATGCAAGCTCACAGCCGCGCGCCTCTACGCGCACGGCCAACTCGCCCGGTATTCCAGATTTTTGATCAGAGGTTTAAACCCGGATGATGTTCCTGATGTCACGTGATTTCCTCAGGCGAAACTTGTACTCAGTGGCATACGAAACTCGGCCGTTGGTGGAAGTTAAATCAAAGCCACTCTGTTAACTAAGCCTCCAGTCGGAAGATAAAGTTGGAATTCAAGAGGAAAAATTGGGGCAAATATTAATTTATAGGAAGGGGAGTTAGGGATTGGAATAACTTACCAAGGGAGATGTTTAATACATTTCCAATTTCTTTGCAATCATTTAAGAAAAGGCTAGGAAAACAACAGATAAGTAATCTGCCACCTGAGCGACTGCCCTAAATGTAGATCAGTGTTGATTGATTGATTTATTTATTTATTTATTTATTTATTTATTTATTTATTTATTTATTTATTTATTTATTTATTTATTTATTTATTTATTTATTTATTTATTTATTTATTGTTTGATTGAACTCAGCTTCTATAATTCAATAATGAGAGAAACCAGTGGTCCTGTGGTTTTCGCCATTAAAACAGCAATCACCACCACCGATATATCTTATACTTTCTCATTAAGGTATGAGACTGGGAAGAAAGGAAGATAGGCTGTTTATTAGACACGTTTCAGAAATAATGCATGATTCCTGTTTTTATGTTTTTCCTTATCAATTATACACGTGCAGGACGAGGTAATAGATACTACCATAATGAGCCGGGCAGTATATTAGAACGTATCAATGAGAACTGCATTTATTAGCATCGTGAAAAAGTAGGTCTTCAGCTATTAAGATTATATTACTCCTAACAGCTGTGATGACCCATCAGTTTTAAAGCTTCTAAACCGTGAGATGGTTGTCTGTGTGACGTGACACTATAGTAGAAAATACCGTGCTCCGTAATTATCATGGATACCACTCCACTGCACGACATTCTTATTTGTTTACTTTGCAACATAAACTTTATCTTGCATGAACATCAAAGAGGAGAGTGTGTCATTAATTCAACTCATGCTATTACTTTGAAACAACGAACATGTCGTAAATTCAGTTATGAACAGTAATTAACTTTCAAAAGACGTGTTTAAAATGAATTCTAAAAGCCTTACTTTATAAAGAAATGATTTTTTATTTAAAGAATACTTACTCGCTACCTTTCTCACTTAAGATCGGGAAAGCACTTCTTTTTTCTATTATTTAAAGAACGCCCAACAACGTCTAGTTCACATGCACACTATTAGCTGGAGATCGATTAAAACTTTACTGTGACCGAGCTCGATAGCTGCAGTCGCTTAAGTGCGGCCAGTATCCAGTATTCGGGAGATAGTAGGTTCGAATCCCACTGTCGGCAGCCCTGAAAATGGTTTTCCGTGGTTTCCCATTTTCACACCAGGCAAATGCTGGGGCTGTACCTTAATTAAGGCCACGGCCGCTTCCTTCCCACTCCTAGCCCCTTCCTGTCCCATCGTCGCCACAAGACCTACCTGTGTCGGTGCGACGTAAATCAACTAGCAAAAAAAAAAAGTTTACTGTGGGTGATTCAAAATGTTTGTACTGTACCTCTGAATAGGAAGACGATCTATAACAGATCGGGGTTTGCGAGGGCTAGTAGGAAAATTAGTTTCTATAGCCTTCCACAGCAATCAACTTTACTGACATGACGCAAAACGATGTAGACATTTTTAGTCGCCACCGACATACAAGCATTTGACCCACCGCTTCACGAGCTTGAAGAACTCCTGTTGGACCCTGGCCTGGGCAGGAATGTCTGCAATTACAGTCCGTGAAAGCATGAATCTAAAGACGAAGTGGGACCTGCTCGTCAAACAAAAATAAATATCGAGCATAACAGTACAAAGAAAAGAAAAACAGTAGGCCAACATCATAATGAAATCAAGTAAAGTACAGTATGGAAATATAATCGTAACAGAACTCAGTATAAACTTGTATTATTATTATTATTATCATTATTATTATTAACCTGCTTTTACAGCCTCAATGGACCACTTCAATCAATCATTTTCTGTTCATCTTCTTTTATAGATTTTGTTTCCGAATTGCCCAGTAGCTTTCCATTCGTTCTGATATTTTCTGTCGTTCATCACCTGTAAAATGCACTTTTATTATATGTCGTTTGTCCATTTTTGGTTTAAAATTGTTACGTTTTCAGTTTCTTTAAACTTCGTTTTGTTTTGCAAAACATCCAGTTATTTCTAGCTTTTTAATATCCTCCCTAATTTCCTTCATCCATTTCACTAGATGCTTCAGATTCCAGAGTTTCTTTATAATTTGTCTTCGTAATCTGGTTTCTGGTGTCCTCACAATGTCACCTCCCCCCTCCCAAAAGGAGACCCTCTTCTTCCGTATAGTATCTGTGATGGGCTCTAGTTCTCTGTACACCACTTCATTTGGCACTATCCACCATTGTCCATTTTGTCGACTTTTTTTTCAATTTGCTTTACGTCGCACCGACACAGATAGGTCTTAGGGCGACAATGGGATAGGAAAAGGCTAGGAGTGGAAAGAAAGCGGCTGTAACCTTTATTAAGGTACAACCCTAGCATTTCCCTGGTGTGAAAATGGGAAACCACGGAAAACCATCTTCAGGGCTGCCGACAGTGGGGTTCGAACTGTGTAGAGATGAGAAGAATGCAAGAAGGAGGAATGTGGCCTGCAAGCACGAACTTCCTGTTCTGCCCAGACAAATCAGCTCTTATCTGCTCTTATCTGCTACACGAAAACATTGACTCACACTTTGCAGTTTGCTGGATTACAACCGACGAGAGCGAAGAGCTGCCTGTAGAAGATAATATAAAGTCGCCTGGGTAGTAGCGGAGTTGCTGTGGTAACCATAGTGTCACTGGCTCTGTTGGTCAAAACCCCTTCGCCCCGTGCCTCACCGGGCATGTGCATTCTTCTGATCTCCCAACAATATCTACTTTTAGGATGTTGTCAACCCTGTTTCTCTGAGTATAATATAAAAGAAAATTAAGTAAAGACGCTGGTCTGCTTGACCGCTTGTTTCCTTGAATGTGACCAACAACATCACGCATGATTTGTAAACAGAGAAAGGTGTGGCTGCGCAGATATAAATTAACACACATGATGAGCAGCGCAGTGGCATGTGTCTGAGACAGCCAGACAGAGTGTGTGAACATAGTTCCGTTCTCTAGCATAACTGTGGGGTATTATTAACATGAGCTGTAATGATAACACCCAGAGCTGGACCGGCCCGATGAATTGACCAGTTCCATATCCTGAGCCGGCTAGAGTTAATGAAATCTGTTACACATTCAGTATGGCGGAGCGTGATGGACTTGGCCAAACTGCGACCTCTGACGCGCACACACTGTCAACTCTGGTTATGTCACTACACTGCAATCAAGCGAACTGTTCTGCCTGCCTGGTCGCTCGTTTCGTTACTACAGCTCTCTAGTAAATGGGATTGGTTCTATAGTTGTTGTAACATGCATGGTAGGTGCAATGAGGCAGCCGAACTGACTTTATATCGCACTTACAAATTTACACACCAGCTTCGCTATGTAGATTAGCGTAAGCATGCCTTCCACACCATGCTCTCCCAGGAGATTACAGAGATAATACTAATAATAATAATAATCATGGTGTTATTAATTTCACGTCCGACTAACTACTTTTGCGGTTTTGGAGGCGCCGAGGCGCCAGAATTTTCCCCACGGTAGTTATTTATGTGCCAGTAAATCTACCGATACGAGACTGACATATCTGATTACCTTCAAATACCACCGTACTGAGCCAGAATCGAACACACCAGCTTGAGTCAGAAGACCAGCGTTCTACCGTAGAGCTTCTCAGCTCGGCAGATAGATAGACAGACAGTCAGATAGATAGTCTTTGCCCGACTCCTTGGCTGAATGGTAAGCTTTCAGATGTTCGATTCAGAGAGGTCTCGGGTTCAAATCCCCGCCAGGTTGGATATTTTAATCGCATCCGGTTAATTATTTTGGCTCGCGGACTGGGCATTAGTATTTATCCCATATCTATCCTCTTCATGTTCAGACAACACACCACGCAACCAATCCTCACAGAAACACGCAATAGTGATTATATCCCTCAACGTAGGGTTGGCGTTAGAAAGGGCAGCCGGCCGTAAAATTGGGCCAAATCCACATGTACGCCACAATTGCACCCACGACCCCACAGGTGTAGTAGAAAAAGAAAATTGATAGATAGACAGATATTATCTTTACTAGTAGTGAATTACGGTATGTGCCCTTTCTTAGACTCTTTCATAATTCCATTAAAATGCTACAAAATTAAACAATATAATAATTCATAATACGAATTTACTAAACAACTAATTCAAAAGAACTGGTTGGAAGAAATTCAGTAGGATTTGCAATAAATAAACGCTATAGACGGTACCATCAAAAATCGTAAAGCCTTTGGAATTCTCCTTGCAAATCACACGTTCGTGGCAAAAGCTAAAAAGGCCACTGGAAAACAGTGGACAGAAGAACACAAGAAACAAGACAGCAAATTCATGAAGAGATTTGGAGAGGAAAGAAGAAGCCGTTAGACTATTTTAACAAGTTCAAATGTGCTCTTTTAATTGAGCATAGCGATAATAATAATAATAATAATAATAATAATAATAATAATAATAATAATAATAATAATAAAAACAAAACTATACTTGTCAGAAAAACAAAAACTCTGAAATTAACCCTAATGAATAGTTATAACCCACATACTGTTTAAAGTTAATTGACTATTTACCCGAACTCCAAAACAGCCTTGCATATAACCACTGAATATTTAAGAGGCGCACCAAACAGTCTACAAGCCCAGATGTATTACAGTAACTTACATGATTACTGCTTAAAGCCAGGCCGACGTAATTTGTGGACAAACTAATCTTCTTTTTGCTAGCTGCTTTACGTCGCACTGACACAGATAGGTCTTATGGCGACGATGGGACAGGAAAGGTCTAGGAGTGGGAAGGAAGCGACCGTGGCCTTACTTAAGATACAGCCCCAGCATTTGCCTTTTGTGAAAATGGGAAACCACGGAAAACCATTTTCAGGGCTGGTGACAGTGGGGTTCGAACCCACTATCTCCCGGATGAAACTAATCTTAGTGGCAGATCCATTCATAGTAATAGTTATTAAATTCTTTTCATTAATATTACCGCGCTTCTGTGGGCATATTTTATTCGATTTATGCTAACATCACTTTCGCACGCAGCTGTAGACACTGGCACCGATATAATAACTGACAAATACTTTAACAATCTTGAAACCCTGAAGCTGGCATAACATTTTTACCCCGTCTTTCACAAACGGTCAGTTTTTGCACACTTGTTTTATCTCAAACCATTCTGTGCCAAAATCCTTCGTGTTTCACAAAACAAGATGTACACTGACTGACAGTGACAATGCAACACCAAGGAGGAGTGGTTCGAAAGGGATGAAAGTTGGGAATAAAACAGAGACGGCACGGATGAATAATTGATGTTTATTTCAAACCGATATGCAGGTTACACAATGCGCACGGCATCAACTCAGTAGGATGTAGGACCACCGCGAGCGGCGATGCACGCAGAAACACGTCGAGGTACAGAGTCAATAAGAGTGCGGATGGTGTCCTGAGGGATGGTTCTCCATTCTCTGTCAACCATTTGCCACAGTTGGTCGTCCGTACGAGGCTGGGGCAGAGTTTGCAAACGGCGTCCAATGAGATCCCACACGTGTTCGATTGGTGAGAGATCCGGAGAGTACGCTGGCCACGGAAGCATCTGTACACCTCGTAGAGCCTGTTGGGAGATGCGAGCAGTGTGTGGGCGGGCATTATCCTGCTGAAACAGAGCATTGGGCAGCCCCTGAAGGTACGGGAGTGCCACCGGCCGCAGCACATGCTGCACGTAGCGGTGGGCATTTAACGTGCCTTGAATATGCACTAGAGGTGACGTGGAATCATACGCAATAGCGCCCCAAACCATAATGCCGCGTTGTCTAGCGGTAGGGCGCTCCACAGTTACTGCCGGATTTGACCTTTCTCTACGCCGACGCCACACTCGTCTGCGGTGACTATCACTGACAGAACAGAAGCGTGACTCATCGGAGAACACGACGTTCCGCCATTCCCTCATCCAAGTCGCTCTAGCCCGGCACCATGCCAGGCGTGCACGTCTATGCTGTGGAGTCAATGGTAGTCTTCTGAGCGGACGCCGGGAGTGCAGGCCTCCTTCAACCAATCGACGGGAAATTGTTCTGGTCGATATTGGAACAGCCAGGGTGTCTTGCACATGATGAAGAATGGCGGTTGACGTGGCGTGCGGGGCTGCCACCGCTTGGCGGCCGATGCGCCGATCCTCGCGTGCTGACGTCACTCGGGCTGCGCCTGGACCCCTCGCACGTGCCACATGTCCTTGCGCCAACCATCTTCGCCACAGGCGCTGCACCGTGGACACATCCCTATGGGTATCGGCTGCGATTTGACGAAGCGACCAACCTGCCCTTCTCAGCCCGATCACCATACCCCTCGTAAAGTCGTCTGTCTGCTGGAAATGCCTCCGTTGACGGCGGCCTGGCATTCTTAGCTATACACGTGTCCTGTGGCACACGACAACACGTTCTACAATGACTGTCGGCTGAGAAATCACGGTACTAAGTGGGCCATTCGCCAACGCCGTGTCCCATTTATCGTTCGCTACGTGCGCAGCACAGCGGCGCATTTCACATCATGAGCATACCTCAGTGACGTCAGTCCCCCCTGCAATTGGCATAAAGTTCTGACCACTCCTTCTTGGTGTTGCATTTGCTCTGTCAGCCAGTGTATATTAGTAAATCTTCTTTCAGATAGATGTTTCCATTGTTACTCATACTTTTACGATGTGCTTGGAAGATTACTTTCCCGTTGTCTGAAATCTGAAGAGCCACTTCGTTCAATTTTCCACCATCAAACTTGAATTCAATTCCAGTTTCATTTGACCTGGAGTACCACTACATACCACCACACAATTTATCCAGCTTTAGAATCGCACTGCCAGCTGCACTATTAACTTGTGTAATTGAAGTACTTACTGAAATACTTTTGAAAGTGTGATTAAAATATTCCAAAAATCGTGTAAAATGTTAAGAAGTTTCACAAATCTGTATAACAAGAATTTTAACAGTCCTTTTGCTTTCTCTCCACCTACCGTGTTGAATTTGACATGTTCTCGAGATGTAAAATTACAGCTGGCCAACTAATTAAAGTTTCTATATTTCTCCTGGCCATCCATCTTACTGAATGAAAAACTATCAGTTTAAGTAGTTTCATTTCCAAATCAACAGCTGCTGCTGAAAATTTTTGCAGTCTTTCTGGTGATTGTTTGTGAAATTCTATTGATCTTACAGTTTTCTCGTATTCTGCGATATATGGCACATCGGAACACGCATCTAAAAGTGCCAGTTGAAGTCTCTGAGCAGCACAGTGGATCTGATTAACTGCAGCACGACATCAACTTTTTCCCCGAGTTACCTTTTCTCCTTGCCTGCCGCCATTTCTTGATGGATACAGTACTTTTGTATCCATCTCTTGGCACAGGCCAGAGTAAAATGTAGCTTCCACCGAAGTCCCAGTCTCATCCAATGCTGTGACAATGTGGAAGCTGCTGGGGTATGGGTGGTGCTGAGTAATGACATTCAGAGCACGACTAGTGCATCTGAGTGCTATGAAAGGTGTTACTCATAGGGTCAGTCGTGCTGCAATAGCACTTTCTGACCCAGTGAGGAAAGCAATGGCAAACTACCTCACTCCTCGTCTTGCCTAGTACGCTTCATTTTGGTGCTGCCATTGGTTCTTGCGGTTTCCTTATAACCGCATAACCCTTGGTGGTGCTATTTGAGGATCCAACCAGCCTCTGGGCTGATGACCTAACAGACAGACACCTTTTCTCCGTAGCATACCTGCTGCCCCATCAGTTTTCAATCTAATGAACCAACCTTCATTTTTCGATGACAGAGTTATTTTTTGAAAACGTTCACAATAACATCGTAATACCCGACATTAGTTTCACTAACAATACTGCAAACAAGTTTTTGCTGAATATTTTCAGCGTCAAGCTGTATTAAATGTGTGAAATGTGTTTGGTATTTATATTTCTCACTCACTGGAACGAACGCCTAATGTCCTGAGCAGTCCAATTTCATCACAAAAGTATTGCAGTGGTTTGACATGGTAAGCTATAAAAAATGCTATATTGTATAGTAATTTAATTTCTTTCAATGATTGTGGAGAACCCTTAAGCGTAGCTTTTGGTGCTGAAACAGGTTACGTTTTGGCCTTCCATGATCTATGACAAGACTCGTATTTTTTACTATTGTCATGCTTCTTTATGGTCCCTAATTTACATTCTACTTCCAGTTTCCAGAGCGAGCCTTCGTGCAGGGTTCAAAATAGTAGGAAATATCTAGTATACAGATCAGAATAGAACTATACTACCATCCGGTTTCTAATTTATTTCAATCCAATCAAACTGCTCGAGCCAAGTTCTTTGTACGTGTCTAGGTATAAAGTTTCTATCACTTTTTGTTAGGCCTGCATATTTTACTGGTTTTATATTTACGCCTGGAGTTACCGGTACCGGTGTGCTTTCGATCTGTCCAATCAGGGTTTGTGTACTATTGGAGACTTTAACATCAGGATCTTGGGACTCGAACAATGCCACATTTACATATGTAGAAATACCGCCAGTACTTTTCCGTTTCGTCGGTAATCCTTCGTCTTTCCCCAAAGAGGGACAAATTATTTGTTTGAATTGGTATACCACTGAAGCGACTGAAGCCACCGAAGTTACTGAACCGATCTCTATTTTACCAAAAATTTGTAATTGATTTAAAACACGAAAGGTGGCGGAGAACTGCACTGCTCATTAAAGAAACGAAATCACTAATGTAACTGATGCAACAAGCAAGCGCAGCATGATTCAAGTAGATAAAATACAAACACATGTGGGCATTCGAATCGAATTTTCACCTTTCGTAGAGAAAGTGGCAACTCTGCCGCCAAATATCATATGATGCAATAATGCACCGTCAGTCCAACATTGCCAAGTTCTTCAAGCAATATGCAATATTCTGCTACCAGTGCTAGGACATTATGCTACTTCAGAGATAATGGGGATAAGTTAAAGAAACGTAAAAAAGATGTATAGAGTTCTTTTAAATTTGGGCGCCCATGTTATTGGAAAGTTAATTGACCGCGAAAATACTTTACACGCCCTGCGCGTCTGGGCGTCAGGTCGTTTACAAGCCCGCTCTAAGACTAACCCTAATATGTAATTATAAACTGAAAAAAACAAACATGGTGCAAGAGCCCCGAAGGGCCATGGCCTACCAAGCGACGGCTGCTCAGCCCGAAGGCCTACAGATTACGAGGAGTCGTGTGGTCAGCACGACAGATCCTCTCGGCCGTTATTATTGGCTATCTAGACCGGGGTAATTATAATCTAAATACAATAATATGAAGTTGTCCAACTTCGTTGCTGATGATGATGATGCTTGTTGTTTAAAGGGGCCTAACATCGAGGTCATCGGCCACTAATGGTACGAAATGAAAGAACAAAAATGTCAAAGTCATCCACTGACCAAAAATAATAATAATAATAATGTCGTCATGAAGAATGAATGGATGGACATGAACCCAACAAAAAAAAGAAAAAAAGAAACAAACAACCAAAATACAGTGGATCAGACTCAAACAAAGATCATACATGATGGATTACTGACCAAGGGACCACTCATAAAGCACGATGATGCTTGATGTCAAAAGGGGTGCAAAATCCATGTCTAAGGCCCTACAAAATGGTACATGTCGCGAGTAAAGTAGAACCATGGTATTGGCATGTTGGGGTACTAATCAAAAGTACCGAAACTCACGGTGTTCCACACAAGACGGTACTACTCACAAGTATTGTACTTCGTACAGGTAACGCAGACCTATGGTGTTTCTCACACAATGGCGCCACTCATAGCCAACGCAAACCAATGAGTTTCCTCACTTAGGTGTACTAGGCACGGATGCCGGTCCCACGGGCCCCGTAGTGTTCCTCACAGAGTGGATACTAATCAAAGGCAACGCAGACCCACGGTGTCGCTCATATAGTGGTACAACACACAGGCTACGCCCAGACCCGCGGTGGTGCTCACATGGGAACGACGCACGGGTACTGGAAACCCCCAGGCCACGCTCATGACTACTACTAAACACAAATCCATTTCGTACCGAACATAGTGGTACAACTCGCAAGTACAGGCAACCCATGGTGTTCCCCGCGTGATGGTACGAATCAAAAGTAGTTTCATGGTTCTAATTCAATCATCCCTTGGCCGCCCCTTTTAGTCGCCTCTCACGACAGGCAGGGGATACCGTGGGTGTATTATTCGTCAGCCTCCCCCACCCACAGGGGGTGTGTGTTTGGTCCGCGAGAGGTATTTTATTTCCCTCAAGTCCGCCGGCAAGCCGGTTAGGACCCCCCTATCCACCACCTGGGACGCGCCACGTGGGAGTATCACCTCTCCCCCTGCTACGCCTGCGTAGCAGGTTCGTGGTTGTCCAACTTCAGTCACTCAGAAGCTAACTCTAACCTTATAGGCTATATAAATGTGCGAATCTACGTGCATGTGTGTTCCAATATAGCTTGGATGTATGTGTGTATGCTGTAGCATAACTCTCAACCAAACTCGTTACTACCTGAAGAAAAAAACTGTGAAGGTAAGACTCATGTAGCACTCATACCAACGGGAAAGGGGATACTGGAACATAATCGAAACCGACCAATATCAGCGTCGATCCATACTTTTCGGGGTCGCTGAGATGAACAGTGTCGCGAACTTACAAGCTAGGTATTTCACAACAGTAGTTGCACGATCCAGGGAAACAAATTAAATAAATCAGAACTAATTTTCCCAAAGGAAGATCGTAGCAAGCGTGGAAACAGCTAGGCTAAACAGAGGTCAAGTGGATAGAAAGAGAAATAATGCTTACTGACTAAAATCATAATTCATTTTCGGATTACAACAACTTTATTGAGAGAAGGTAAAATAATAGTAATTAAATTTCAATTTCAGTCAGGCAAATAAATGGGATAAAATTAAAAGATGGTAATTAAAGCTTAACCTCAAATTAAGAGAGGAAAATAAAGGGAAAATAAATTAATAAATCGTAATTAAAGATTAATTTCAAATTCCATGGAGTAAAATTGAAAGAAATTAAATTAATTATACGACCTTCTGGTTCTTTAAAATTAAAAACATGGAAACCAATTAAAATGAAAATAATCTGAGCTCACAATCCAGAACTTTCAAGAAATCTTCAGAGAGGGTAAACTGGGAATAGGAAACAACCCAAAGAAATGAACCCAAGAAAGGGGTACTTAATTGATCACTTTTTCCAAACCAGGTTTTCACACAACAAAATTTTTCAGAGTGAAAAATGTTCCTTAATAACCACTTCAACTGCAGAACCCGAGCAGTAACATGTGAAATCCACAATAAAGAAATTCCACCAAAAACATTAGGCAGGAGTAAACAGATAAAATATTTAAGTGATCCACAGTTAAAACAAGTCGTCAAGGACCAAAATTATCCGCATTAAAATTTTAGTAAATCACGACAGCCAAGCATACGGAGAAATAATAGACGCATTACAGAATCACGTCTCATCCCAAGAGCCGAATTCAACAATCTCTCGTAAAACGCCCGTCAGCTGTCTGCACGTAACAAAGAGCAGAGACGGCAAATGTCAAAATAACAGGGGCAACGCCCACACTCATGTAAACACAGCTGTCATGGCAACGGGGTCACGTGACGAAGGACCACAAAATGGCTACCCACCCAGAAAGGAAAACAAACACACAGTCGAATGGTGAAAGAAACAATTTCCAACTCGTAATGACTTCCCTGATGGGGATTTTCAGATTATAAGTATTTAACACGTTGAACAACATTACAACCAGTTACACAAAGCCCCAAATGATTGATAATTAATTTACAATTAAAAGGATCTAGATCACAGTCTTTCATTGGTAACGGCTGAATACTTGCTAGTGCACGAAAATGTCTTAGACAGTAGAATATTATCCTTTTAAGTACTTCATTAAGCCAAACGAAATTTAACTTGGGTTTATCTGGTTCCCTTCTCACATCGTTAGATTTCCTGGTAACAAAAGTGGATGCTTACTTACAGATTGTACTAAGGTCGTAGAGAGAAAAAAAATTAATTAAAGGAAATAGAACGGCGACAAGGACATCGCCCCTTGGCAATGTGATCACCCAGGGTCAATTACAACCCACATCCTTTCTTCTTTCTTCACTTAAAACCGGTCAAAAACCAACAGTAAACACAGAAGCAGCTCCGTCGTGTCTTCACTTTTCAAAACAAAACCAGTCGCCTATTATCGTGCGTGCAAGGAGTAAAAGTGAGTCTAGTTCCGTGGTTGCTCCTAGGTGGCAGCACAGACTCCACAGCATGCCTACCGAAAACCGGCACTACAGTGGCGGACAGCGTAACTATTATCTCAAGACATAAGACACTCCAAGATCAATTTCCATGAGTCGAAATAATTATCAAATTTAGCCTTGATGAAAAGGCAACTTGGCAAGTCTCCAGGCACACTACAATACACGTCCGAATTCCGTGACAGTTCCTCCTCCCCCGAAAGACTAACATGGGGTAGGACGAAACGAAGATGATCGGAGATAAAGGAGCACTTCAAATATACATGCAATAAAATTTCTTACTTGACGTTTCTAGGAGAAGCGAGGTTACCGGTTAGAACCAGATCGTTGAGCTTACATGATAAGGTGATAACTCAATAGGCAGTTGAAGCAGATCAACGTGCGTCGAAGTCCATAATTAGATTTGTAGAACAACTTCACATCACTCCATACGATAATGATCTGTTAACACAGAAACAGTCTATTTTGAAGAAGTAATACACCAACCGTTATAGTCACTTCTGATATTTGCACGAGTTTTCATACTAAATTCCCGACGGCGAGAACCAGGTTTCAAAAATCTTTGAACAATACTAAGAAATTAATTTTTCTAAATGAAAATTTGGGGCTTTTACTATAGAGAAAGGCACGATTCACATTTAAAAAAACATTTACATACACCCAGGAAGAAATAGTAAACAAGTAACCCAAGAAATTAGTGCATAAAAATCATTTAACCAAAGGGAAACAAGAAGCATCATGGCCATCGCTACATCATGAGGCATCCAACCACTCCACGCAAGTTACCAACAGAAGAAACAAAGAGATTCAAAATAAACCCCAAAGAAAGGAGATACATAGGAAACCAAGAAAAAAATACCCCAGAAAATAATACATAGACCAAGGACAGGTCTCAAACAAATTCAATTAAATAGAAAACAAAGAAAGTTAATATACTTTGAGCATAATAGCACAAGCACTACCAATCAGTGAGTTAAATGGTCAATATTTCAAAATCTTCGTTGTACAACCAACACTACAGAATCATTTCAAAACTTGGATCAACATCTCACGGGTTCAAGGCATCACAAACAGGAAGGGAAAGGAGAGAAGGATACAACTCAACCAATAGAAGAAAAACACAGAAAGCACAGAATTCAGATCAATGCCAATTCCATGACTATCAGATAAACCATTTTCAAGCAAGAGTAGCTTTGAGCCGACCGGTTGGAGATCTTTTTCAAATCAAGATGGTAGGGCTGCGCATAGTCGGTTCTCGACAACAGATCACCCAAGAAATACCAAGCAAGAATAGTTTACAGATCAACAGCAAACACTCCTCTGAGCATAATAAAGAACATGGAATCAACAGGACAGAAACGGAGCAAAAAAACTCAGGAGGGAATACAATCCGGAATCTAATAACCAACCTTTTATATGGCATCACTAAATAACTCATCCCACAATGGCACATCCAATCAAATCAAAAGGCAAAGGTGAGACCTCAGATTAGATAACCAAGAAGGAAGATAAGGAGCGATACCTTACACAACGCACACTACCGGATGTCCCTTACAGAACCACTGGGGAAAAGAAAACGCCATAGAGTGGCACATAACATAAATAGAACCATGTAGTAAAAAAAAAACTCAAAATTACGTCGGATTAGCAGGTAACGCAGAGAAACGTGAGATGAAGCAACCAAGTACACGATACCAAGAAGAAATAAATAGCAAGACAAGTTAATTCACTATGAGTTGCAGATACACCTCTTAATTCCTCCCAAAATCTACTGAGACACAGAGGTACAATTGAAAGAAACACACTCCCATACCAAAGTGCCATGGCTACTAAATACTTGACACGATACCCAAAAGAACGACCACAGATAAGACACATGGGTTAACTCATTAGAGTTTAAAAGGTAAACATCCTTCACACCATGATCTTCCGCCATAATTCCATCTCATTAAACATTAAATTAGAATTACTCCACCAAAACATCATAAATCAATACCCTTAGGCATACCGATTAGGTCCAAGAAGATACATGCTTCGGAAAAGATCACATTAGCAAACCAAAATAACACTAACAACCAGTAGATAGGTAAATTACATAACACCAGCAGTGATCTGCAACTCAAGAATGAAAACCAACCGTAGATACCACTAAGGTTGAAAGTTAAATAAATTCAACAACAATGCTCAGGCAGTGCACAACTCAATTCCATTGCACTAAGAAAAGATAATAGAATTCCAATATAGTTTCCACCTAAGTAAGTAATACCAGATAAATGAGATTAGGGATAGTTTCACGCTTAGAACAAACCCAGAAGCAGTTGACAAGGCTAACCAAGGAGACAACATAAGGTCGTTGAGCAATAGATAAGTACAAGGTATCAGTATGTAGGAAATGAAGCTCGATTAAGACACAGAGTCCATGCACTAGGCAAACGAACTATTATCTCCACCACTAACCAACCATACAACATCAAAGCTAATAACCACTCCAAAATAAACAACATACGACGTCACTCGAATCACTCCCAATCCCACACACTCACACCCACACAATGAAAAGATGACAGATGAAAACTTTCACACAGTAAACACACACGATTCATATCACCACAACTACTCTTCAGGATAGCAATGATCAAGTCACATCGCGATAAATTAATCTGGTGTTCAACATTCAATGCGGAAACAATCAGGACATGATTCCTTAGGTTAAATTACCCACCTAATGGATAGAAACTATCTAAGAAGTACAATTAGCAAGGTAAACACCATAAATTACTAAAATGGTAATTCAGAAGTACACCACACAAGCATCAGTTTTCAAAAAATTAAGATGATAATTTGGGAAATAACACAAGAACACTAAAACAGAGAAGATTACCAAAAATTCACAAGTCACAAGTTCCCAATCAGAAAATCATCAATAAGTTACCAAATGAACCATCCGAAAATACTTAACACAAGGCAAATAATAAATTCACTCACCAATCAGTAGTATGCACAACAACTTCAACAGAGGGTGTTAATTCTCCACCCACGTTACACTTAACAAAAGGTTCCAACAAGAAAAATTACCAGTTAACCAGGTTTAATTTGAGAAAGGTGAACACGCCTAATACGTTTAGCAATTGGATCACTGACTAAGACGGATACCGAAGTTAGAAACTGCAACAAGGTACAGGGCCCTTGATACCTGGGGGCAAGTTTAGCAGAAAACTTATGGACAGCCTTGCTGATGGGGTAACACTTTACATAGACCTGATCACCAACTTTCAATTCTGATGACTTTCTGTCTTTATCATACCTATTTTTAACCTTTTCGTAGGACACAGCCAAATTTTTCTTCGCCTCATCCCAAATTTTTTGGACATCTTTAGGTTTAGAGAATTCAGGCAACAGATCTTCAATAGACAACAGATTAGACATAGGAGAATATGGAGTATAACAGAACATAAGATCCATAGGTGTCTTCCGGTGAGATTCATGAGTAGCACAGTTGAAGGCGTGGGCCAGCCAATGCAAACAAGAATCCCATTTGCATTGGTTGTCGTGATGATATGCAATCAGAGCAGATCTTAAATTTCTATTTAACCTTTCAGCATATGAAGGGTTCGGATAATAGGGGGTGGTAGTAACGTGGGAGATGGACAATTCAAATAGATATTTCCTGAAAGAATTACTCGTGAAGGAACTAGCATTGTCCGAAACCAGAAACTTGGGAGGACCGAAGGATGAGAAGATGGAATTTAGGCAGTTAATAGAAGTACGGGAGTTGGTGGACCGGGTAGGGAATATCCAGCAAAATCTAGAGAAAGCATCAATACATACAAAGATATGGGTGTTTCCTAGGGAAGAGCGGGGGAAAGGTCCTACGTAGTCTATAAACAACCGTTCCATGGGGCGAGAGGCTTGGGAAGATGACAGCAATCCAATTCTGTTGTTCAAGTTAGGCTTACTAATGCCACAAGATTGACAAGATTTGATCATCGTTCTAATGTCATGATCCATTTTCTTCCAAATGAAAAACTGCCGGATCTTTTGCCTGGTTTTGTAAGTACCTAGATGACCACCAATGGGTGAAGAGTGATAGTACTTAAAAATGATGGGTACAAGAACCTTTGGAACAACGATTTTTAGGTTACGGTCCTTTCGGCCCTTACAACAAAGGACACCTTTAGACAAAGAATAGGGTTTTACTTCCGTACCATCATTAATTGCGTCTATGATCTTCTTCAATTCAGGATCCGACTTCTGATGATCTTCGAACTCATGATACAGTAGAGGAAAATCTGAAAGGATTGCACCGACGCCAACAGCATTGACTTCAAGTTCTCCCACATTAGGATTCAGTTCAGACTCGTCATTCCCTTCGAACATTCTACTAAAGCAATCTGCAATGACATTCTCAGAACCCCTAATATGACGAACGTTGAACTTGAAAGAAGAGATACGGAGCGCCCACCTGGTTATCCTTCCGGTTCTTTTGGGCCTATTTAGCACCCAAGAAAGAGCCTGATTGTCTGTTTCCAACTCGAAGTTCACATGCTCAATGAATGGTCTAAACTTTTCAAGAGCGAACAAGACTGCAAGACATTCTAGTTCATAGACAGAGTACTTACTTTCCAAACTATTAAGAGTTCTAGATACATAGGCAATAGGTCTACGCTCACCATCATACTCCTGCAAGAGTACCCCGGCAATAGCCTTATTGGAAGCATCAGTTTGCACAACAAATCCCTTGTTAAAGTTAGGAATTGCCAACACCGGAGCATTGGTCAAGGCAGCTTTCAGAGAATCGAAGGCTACTTGTTGGGCGGTACCCCAGGTGAACTTCACACCTTTGCGTCTAAGACAATTCAAGGGAGCAGCAATTTCTGCAAAATTTGGAATGAATTTCCGAAAAAAATTGACCATACCAATAAAGCGGGCAACACCTTTAACGTCCCTAGGAGGTTTGAAGTCCCTGATACCTTGAGTTCTAGACTGATCTATGGAGACACCATCTGAGGAAACTACATGCCCCAGGAAGGACATGCTAGGCTTTGCGAAGGCAACCTTAGATAGCTTGACAGTAAGTCCAGCCTTCTTCAGGCGTACCAAAACTTCCCTAATATGTTCTAGATGTTCTTCGAAGGTGTTTGAAAAAATTACGACATCGTCCAAATAATTATACACGAACTTGAACTTTATGTCCGACAGAATGGAATTGAGCAGCCTCGACAACACCGCTGCTCCACAGCTCAAACCGAACGGCAGTCTCAGGAACTCATACAGGTTCCAGTCGGTTATAAAGGCAGTTAGGGGAATGGATCGCTTAGAAAGGGGGACCTGGTAGTACGCTTGGTTCAAGTCCAGAACGGTGAAAAACTTCGCCCCAGAAAACCATCCGAAACAAGTGTGGAGATCAGGCAAAGGAATCGACTGGAGTACTATCTTACTATTTAGAACTCGATAGTCTATTACAGCACGGAAACCGCCAGAAGACTTGGGCACTAAGAACACCGGAGAGGCATATGGAGAGGTAGAAGGTCTGATGACACCATCCTCTTCCATCTGTTCCACAATCTTCTTCAATTCTAGCATACGTGGTGGAGACAGACGATACGGAGGAGATCTGACCGGTTGATGATCTAACAACTCAATGTCATATTCTAGGACATCAGTCAACCCTAATTTACTTGTTAAGACTTCCGGAAATTCTTTACAGAGGTTTCGCACTTGTTCAGCTTCAATTTCCCCTAGATGTCCCAGATCAAGGCAATTCAGATCACTATCCTCGACAGGAGACGGGTAACCTACACACGAAGAAATGGGTATCTTCAATGGAGCATCAACCAAAGCAAACTTAACGTCTGGAGAAAATTTAAAAAAGAAATTCCTACTCTGTAAGTCTAACACTAGACCTACGCTAGACAGAAAATTCGAACCAAGAATTACGTTACAAGTCAAATTAGGCGTTACTAAACATCTGACCTTCCAGGTAAATCTGCCAATCCTCAACTTAACCTTGACTGAACCTAAAATTTTCAAAAACTGAGAGTTAGCAGTGACGCATTTGACTTTCGTAGATTCCAATTCCGGCAATTTACATGGAGATTTCATTTTATAGTACCATGCCGAATTAATTAGGCACACCACACTTCCGGTATCAAGTAAAGCGTTTACCGGTTCATTATTAATTTCTACGGGAGTACAAGTACCTTGGGAGGGAACATGAACAGAAATCTTGTTACACTGATGCGGGCAAATAAATTTTTCAGACGTCCAAGGATTTTCAACACTAGGCCTGTTACATTCGTTGTCTTCTAGTCATTGATTATTACTCTGAACTGACAAAGGGCAGTTTTTCTTCACATGTTGTTTGGATCCACAGGAATAGCAACCACCAGAATGACGTTTAACAACTGGACAAGTGTTCCTCAAATGACCTCTAGATCCACAGTTAAAACATTTCCGAACATTTCCATCCTTAGCAACTGAAGAGACAGTAGGTTTCTCAGGTCTAACAGGAGGAGGGAGGTTGACAGGTCTGGTAGAGTCACCATGTTTGACGTCCTCAGCGAATGAGCATGCCTCTTCCAGTTCTCGGAAATTGGTGGGACATCGGGTTAAAGAGAGGTAGGACCGATACGAGGGTGATATGCCTTTTAAAATCCTAGCTACCATCTCGCTTTCCTGAACAGAGATCATAAATACCTTGCAGTAAAATCTCAAGTCCAACACATAAGACAACAAGTTTTCATGTAAAAACTGAGTTCTGAAACAGTGTTTGGGAATTAAGCTTTGGAGAGCAAGAGATGGAATGAACTTCCCTAGTACCAGCTCATGGAAAGCATTGATGGATAGGCTCCGAGATATAGCCTCGGAAATCTCTCTTTTCAAAATCCCTTCACAGTGAGGGAATAGAGCACGAAAGATACCCAAGTCGTCCACAGAATAAACATTAGCTGACTCTGTTAGCTCCACAAGAAATCTTAAAAACCTGATGCTTTCCTCAATAGAGTTAACAGAAAAATTATTTACTCCTTTAAAAATCTCCCTCAAACAATTAGGAGATGACGCAGAATTAACTCGAGTTAGCAAATTTTCCAGAACAGAAGTTGTGATACCACAGTTACATGGGTTATGAGGAGAGGATACAATAGTATTTGGAGAAGGTTCAGACGAAGGCGTAATGGAGTTTACTTTCTCAGAAATTCCCATATTACTAAATTCTTTGTTGATCAACAAAAGGTCAAGTTCGGCTGAAATACCCGAAACAATAGTTATTAACTTAATACATTCGGTCATAATTTCGTCCTCAGGCTTAACAGCAAGAATGTCCTGGATGCGCCCAAGATAGTGATGAGCTCTGGCCTTTAACCTGTTCACTTGAGCTCTTGAAGGAGGTAATTCGGAAAATTCTTCTCTAATAACGTTAATTTCTTGCAACGAGTCACATATCACACTTAAAAATTCCCCACACTTAGTTCGATCAATAATAGACAGGTCAATGGGAACATGAACATTTGCTGTCAGTAAGGCAGCACACTCTCCTATGGTACTAGGTACCTCTAAATTCCGGATTGAAAGTTCATATATCAACTCAGCCTTTCGAAGCTGATAGGGAAAAATCACAGTACGAGACATAATTTTTTGGGTAAGGAACACCGAAACAAAGATTACGCCCAATACACACTTCCTTCGTTAAGCTTATTTCCACTAAAGAACAGGCAGATCAACACCCCCAAAGAAAGGTTATGAGTGACGCATAAGAGCCTTCAGGCACCTAGAAAACAATAAGAGATCCAGTAACCATTACTTCCCGGTTAACTTAGGGTATCCCAAACCCATTTGAATCATCAAACACAAGACAGGAAGACACAGATGCACGCCAAGACAAATAATAGTGTGAGATGTTTTCACCTTTCTTCATGCAAATAAAATTCTCAGTTACAGGACCGAGAAATTACTAAGAGAAAATCAAATAAAATAACTCACCGGTTGTCAGCCTTATGATTAGATCAAAGCAAATTTCCAGCAGTAAGCTAGCATACCAAGCTCCCAAGCCAAAGAATCAGGAATACATAACCCTCAGATACCTCACACAGCAGTGATGGGCTCCCCCAAGATGACAAAATGCACATGGAACAGAAATATATTTGCATTAACACAAGTCGAATCTTGCCTTCCTCTTTACAATTAAGCACTTTCAAAATGTGCCTTGTTATTATTTTAGTCAGTATTCAATAATTCTCAAGATAGGTTAAAAAAACCACCAACAGTTTACTAAAAGGGAAATAGAATCACAGAGAAAATTAAAATTCAAACAAAACAAAAGAACCACGCTCTGCTACCAAAATACTGTCGCGAACTTACAAGCTAGGTATTTCACAACAGTAGTTGCACGATCCAGGGAAACAAATTAAATAAATCAGAACTAATTTTCCCAAAGGAAGATCGTAGCAAGCGTGGAAACAGCTAGGCTAAACAGAGGTCAAGTGGATAGAAAGAGAAATAATGCTTACTGACTAAAATCATAATTCATTTTCGGATTACAACAACTTTATTGAGAGAAGGTAAAATAATAGTAATTAAATTTCAATTTCAGTCAGGCAAATAAATGGGATAAAATTAAAAGATGGTAATTAAAGCTTAACCTCAAATTAAGAGAGGAAAATAAAGGGAAAATAAATTAATAAATCGTAATTAAAGATTAATTTCAAATTCCATGGAGTAAAATTGAAAGAAATTAAATTAATTATACGACCTTCTGGTTCTTTAAAATTAAAAACATGGAAACCAATTAAAATGAAAATAATCTGAGCTCACAATCCAGAACTTTCAAGAAATCTTCAGAGAGGGTAAACTGGGAATAGGAAACAACCCAAAGAAATGAACCCAAGAAAGGGGTACTTAATTGATCACTTTTTCCAAACCAGGTTTTCACACAACAAAATTTTTCAGAGTGAAAAATGTTCCTTAATAACCACTTCAACTGCAGAACCCGAGCAGTAACATGTGAAATCCACAATAAAGAAATTCCACCAAAAACATTAGGCAGGAGTAAACAGATAAAATATTTAAGTGATCCACAGTTAAAACAAGTCGTCAAGGACCAAAATTATCCGCATTAAAATTTTAGTAAATCACGACAGCCAAGCATACGGAGAAATAATAGACGCATTACAGAATCACGTCTCATCCCAAGAGCCGAATTCAACAATCTCTCGTAAAACGCCCGTCAGCTGTCTGCACGTAACAAAGAGCAGAGACGGCAAATGTCAAAATAACAGGGGCAACGCCCACACTCATGTAAACACAGCTGTCATGGCAACGGGGTCACGTGACGAAGGACCACAAAATGGCTACCCACCCAGAAAGGAAAACAAACACACAGTCGAATGGTGAAAGAAACAATTTCCAACTCGTAATGACTTCCCTGATGGGGATTTTCAGATTATAAGTATTTAACACGTTGAACAACATTACAACCAGTTACACAAAGCCCCAAATGATTGATAATTAATTTACAATTAAAAGGATCTAGATCACAGTCTTTCATTGGTAACGGCTGAATACTTGCTAGTGCACGAAAATGTCTTAGACAGTAGAATATTATCCTTTTAAGTACTTCATTAAGCCAAACGAAATTTAACTTGGGTTTATCTGGTTCCCTTCTCACATCGTTAGATTTCCTGGTAACAAAAGTGGATGCTTACTTACAGATTGTACTAAGGTCGTAGAGAGAAAAAAAATTAATTAAAGGAAATAGAACGGCGACAAGGACATCGCCCCTTGGCAATGTGATCACCCAGGGTCAATTACAACCCACATCCTTTCTTCTTTCTTCACTTAAAACCGGTCAAAAACCAACAGTAAACACAGAAGCAGCTCCGTCGTGTCTTCACTTTTCAAAACAAAACCAGTCGCCTATTATCGTGCGTGCAAGGAGTAAAAGTGAGTCTAGTTCCGTGGTTGCTCCTAGGTGGCAGCACAGACTCCACAGCATGCCTACCGAAAACCGGCACTACAGTGGCGGACAGCGTAACTATTATCTCAAGACATAAGACACTCCAAGATCAATTTCCATGAGTCGAAATAATTATCAAATTTAGCCTTGATGAAAAGGCAACTTGGCAAGTCTCCAGGCACACTACAATACACGTCCGAATTCCGTGACAACAGTGACACTCCAGATGCCATTTAAGTTCTCGTTCAGCCCCATAGGCATAGGGGTTTGTGAAAAGAGAGCAAAATAAAATGTCCAAAGTGACCGAGATCTATGTCTAATTCACAGTTTTTACTAGGTTGATTGGTGGCAGTCCCAATGAGGGATTGAATCGTGTGCATCAACCCAACGACAATTGGAATCGTGAACATCATATCCACAGCGCGACGCGTACATATATGCCTGTTACATGCATACAGCGCCGGCTACTACAACTAGTTTGCGGCCATATACAGTAATTGTAGAACTAAACCTAATGGATAAAAATAATCTGTGTGTTGTAAAGGAATATTAACACTTTTGATGTCAGGCTATAATGTAGTGGTTGCGCTAAGAATGCGAAGACAATTGTAATGAAAATGAACACACACTAAGAAAAAAAATATTTATGAAGTAAATCCCTGTTATTTTTACCATAGCACAAAAGTAGATATAGAACATGTCAGTGTGGCTATAACTGCAATAGAGTTTCATTTTCTTTATTTAAAAGTGTAAGAATTTTTTTATTATTTTTGAGAAATTAAATGTCAAATTTTGACCTAATTTTTACTTTTATTGTGTATTTTTATCATGGCTATGATACCTTTGGAGGATATTCAGATAAATTTGAATAAACAACTAATATTTTACGCAATTCTTGATAGTACTTTTTGAGAAATAGGATTTTTTACAAAATTACGCACGTGAAGGTTAAATACGCAATAAACTCTTCTTTACTTCGAACACTTGTTAGCGGTAAATTATTCTGCAATGAATCATTTAATGTTAAAACATTGCGTATTTTAATAATCATAAACATGCGTCTTTACAGTATTGGAAGTAAATAAACAAACGAGATAACGTGCAAAATACACGAAGCAGCAGAGTGCAGGGCTACCACGCGCGAAACTTAAAATGCGTCGAAGGAAAGCTTTTATAAAAATTCACTGATATTAATATTGCACGTTATCCATATTTCTAGAGATTAAAAAATTCAATATTTTTTTTTTGCTAGGGGCTTTACGTCGCACCGACACAAATAGGTCTTATGGCGACGATGGGATAGGAAAGGCCTAGGAGTTGGAAGGAAGCGGCCGTGGCCTTAATCAAGGTACAGCCCCAGCATTTGCCTGGTGTGAAAATGGGAAACCACGGAAAACCATCTTCAGGGCTGCCGATAGTGGGATTCGAACCTACTATCTCCCGGATGCAAGCTCACAGCCGCGCGCCTCTACGCGCACGGCCAATTCGCCCGGTAATTCAATCTTTCCGGCAGTATTACTCATACTGCCATTGTGCAGTGGGAATTGAAGATACAGGCGAAAGAAGAACGTGGCCGACACATCGGCCACTAGCATTTTTGTGCAGCAGCTCGCATAGCCAATAGATCGGCCACCTGGCTCTAGAGAGGAACCGGATCGCGTACTGTGGTGACGATTTGATAAGTGGAATTTAAAATGTGAAGAACGGTAATTCGGTTTGTCTGGATTGAGATTCTGTGGAGGGTACAGTTTCACTACAACTCATGACAGTTATGTATAATAAGCTGTTAAGTGACTAACGTAACTTAGAATTAAAGTAAATCAAATGTAGCTATTTATTGTCCGATCTAGTTTCTTACTGCTGTCTTAAGTTACGTCCAATGTCACACACTGGTAAACTATCGAAGAAACTCTCGTGAATGTAGCATTGCTATCCTATAGCTCTGCCGTGTTCCTCTCTTTCAGGCCAGCCTCGTGATATACGGTTAACATGCATTCCTCTTATCCGAAAGCCGGGAGTCGATTTCTGGCCAGTCCAAGAATTTATAGTTGCATTTCTAAGGAACTCCGAATTACGACCTTCAATTATACCAAAGATAGCTTATTTAAACGGATGTTGTTTACTACCGAAAATAATAACAGTTTCTTATTGCGCTCGAAAAAAGTTGTAAGAAAATGGCAAAAGGCAGGTGCACCAATACACCGAATCGGACCGAAACATAAAGGCATAGAATTGGACTGTTTAGCATTTTCAGACGACGTGGCACTAATTGTACAAGACTTCTCCGATGCACAAAACCAACTTGAACTCCTGCAAGAACAAGCAGCGAAAATTTTCTTACAAATTTCAGTTGAAAGAAAGAAATTTATGACAGACATCAAAACTGACCCATCTGAACTTCAAACTGGCTCTAACCACGTCTCTCGAGTGAAAGAATTTAAGGATTTAGGTGAATGGATTACTGAAAATTGTTTTTGTTTTTTTGCTAGGGGCTTTACGTCGCACCGACACAGATAGGTCTTATGGCGACGATGGGATATGAAAGGCCTAGGAGTTGGAAGGAAGCGGCGGTGGCCTTAATTAAGGTACAGCCCCAGCATTTGCCTGGTGTGAAAATGGGAAAGCACGGAAAACCATCTTCAGGGCTCCCGATATTGGGCTTCAAACCTACTATCTCCCGGATGCAAGCTCACAGCCGCGCGCCTCTACGCGCACGGCCAACTCGCCCGGTACTGAAAATTGTAATGAAGAGAAATCTGTTGAATCGCGACTTCAAGAAAATGGAAACTGCATTTCAGTTAGCAAAAGCAAGTACAACAAAAAAAAGTTTCTCCTTGAACTGCAAAATCCGACACTGTGCTACAGTAATTAAACCAGAAACTTTCTGCGCATCAGAAACTCTCAAACTCCAACACAAGACACTAAACTGACGGAAGTCAGCTAGGACCGAGTAACAAAAATTGAGTACATTTTCCAAAAATATAATCTTCAAACTTACAAACACAATCCGTATGTGAAGAATGCAATTCATGGGACACTTAGAAAGAACACATACTGGCTCACAGAGTTTATTATTGTTTAATCTCCAAAGTGCTCTGAACCCTATTTTACCATAAGGTATGTTAGGGTTGTAGTTTATCAGATTTTAGACATTCTTAAAGAATAAAACCAGTAGATCAAATTGGTACAAACAGACAGAGAAAGACCTGAAGGAGTTAAGACCACCAAATCTACTGAACCGAGAAGAAATCAGAAAAATCACACTCACACGGTGTTTTGAAGATGATGAGAGAAAGACCAGTCCGCCTCTGTGGTGTAGTGGTTAGCGTGATTAGCTGCCACCCCCGGAGGTCCGGGTTCGATTCCCGGCTCTGCCACGAAATTTGAAAAGTGGTATGAGGGCTGGAACTGGGTCCACTCAGCCTCGGGAGGTCAACTGAGTAGAGGTGGGTTCGATTCCCACCTCAGCCATCCTCGAAGTGGTTTTCCGTGGTTTCCCACTTCTCCTCCAGGCGAATGCCGGGATGGTACCTAACATAAGGCCACGGCCGCTTCCTTCGCTCTTCCTTGCCTATCCCGTCCAATCTTCCCATCCCTCCACAAGGCCCCTGTTCAGCATAGCAGGTGAGGCCGCCTGGGCGAGGTACTGGTCATACTCCCCAGTTGTATCTCCCGACCAAGAGTCTGAAGCTCCAGGACACTGCCCTTGAGGCGGTAGAGGTGGGATCCCTCGCTAAGTCCGAGGGAAAAACCGAACCTGGAGGGTAAACAGATGATGATGATGATGATGAGAGAAAGACCAACCAATATATATGGTCCCTGCAAGGAAAACACACCTACTAACTACGTATGAAAGAATACTGGACTAAAAGAAAAAGCCAACAAATGTTGATTCCGCGTGGTCTTAAGTGACCCATTCGCGAGTGACCCATTCGCGTATAATAATAATAATAATAATAATAATAATAATAATAATAATAATAATAATAATAATAATAATAATAATAATAATAATCTGGCTACAGTGAGGTTTTCAGTCATCTCCGCCACAGGTCTCATGCACAATAAGCTGCAACAGCACCTGCAGAATCTGAACATCGCCTATACACTTCGACAGTTGCTAAAGGCTGTCATTCTGAACCGCTACAGCATGAAAAAGAAAACTTCCCATCACAGCAGTGGAGGTTGGGGGATCTTGACAATAGTCAGTCTCCTGATCGGCGAACCACCACTGCGAGTGAAATTTGAACGATACTACTGCTACTACTAATAATAATGGTTTGACGTCCCACTAAACTACCAAAACAATGAACAATTCAAGGAGAAAGGATATCTAAAGGATTCTACCATTCAACAGAACAACATGCAAATTTTGTAGTAGTCACTTCCAGTAAAAAATAGGTTATTAGCATAGTGGCTTAGCTGCTGGATTTCTACCTGGAAGACAGAGGTTCGGTTCCCGGTCGATCCAAGGTTGTAACTTCCACTTGAAAAAATACGTGGTGTCAGAAAAGGCATCCATCCTTAAACCCTTGGCCAAAACCCAAAATGAAGTAGGTGGCTTCAGAAACCCCCAGAACTACCTAGATTAAGCTGAAGAAAAGTTTTAGTTCGAATCCTTGGCTGAATGGTCACCGGTTTAGAGGGTTCCTAGTTTGATTCCTAATCGGGCGCGGATTTTAACCGCGTCCGGTTAACTTCCCTGGACTCAAGTACGGGTGTTTGTGTTTGTCCCAACACACTCTTTTTTATAAACACACAACCCACCACACCACCAAACTGCACTAAAGTACACAATAGCGAATGCATCCCTATATATAGGGTTGGCGTCAGGAAGGGCATGCCGTCGTAAAGCTAGGACAAATGTACATGTGAAGCATAGAGTTCGCACCCGCGACCCCAGCAGGTTGTGGGATAAGTTGTAAAAGAAGAAGTTATACATCTCAGCACATAGCATTGGTGTCACGAAGGGCAACCGGCCACAAAGCAAGGCCAAATGCACTTTTTTTTGCTAGTTGCTTTACGTCACACCGACACAGATAGGTCTTATGGCGACGATAGGACAAGAAAGGGTTAGGAGTGGGAAGGAAGCGGCCGTGGCCATAATTAAGGTACAGCCTGGTGTGAAAACGGGAAACCACGGAAAACAATTTTCAGGGCTGCCGACAGTGGGGTTCGAACCTACTATCTCCCGAATACTGGATACTGGCCGCACTTAAGCAACTGTACGGAACAGTTTGCACCCGCTACCCCAGCAAGACGAGGGAAAAGCAGTAGTAGTAATAGGAGTACATCCTTCTCCACGTAGAGTTGGCGTCGGTAAGGGCATCCGGCCGTAAAACATCGATAAGTTCTCATGTGCGACCCGTACCCACTATCCCATCAGGGTGTGGGGAAAAGTGACAGTAGAAGAAGAAGAAGAATGCGGTAAAGGAGGCCTGCCGTTGTATTGACAGCACTTCAATAGACTACCAGTTCTACGGATAAGAGACGCCGAGGTGTGGAAATTTTACAACAGTGAGTAGTTTCATTTCATCACCCTCAGATCCCACATCTGTCATCATCGAAGCCCGTATGTTGGGAATACAAGGACAACGGCTGACTGACAGCGACACTGAACCGCGCAACAAGAAATATATAACGACGACGAATATTCCGACGAAGAGACAATGATAATAGCATTAAGCTACAGACCAAACATTCACAGCAATCTTTTTCCTCTTTTTCGTTTTTATCTCATTGCTCTGTCGCAAGTCAGAGAATGCTCTACTAACGAACAAACGCGAAGCATTTTACACCCTACTATCAGCATAATGGCGTATCAAATGTTTCTTTCATAACTCAATTATAAGAGCCGTACTAAGTTGGATGAAACCTGACACGTCGTTTTCGCCTCGCAATCACAGCCTTTACAATATATCTGTAATTAAGACCCAAAGCCTGCAGCCTTCGTATCTCTTACCGGGATAAAGGAGCCGAGATTAGGATCGCATCCAGCTGATTAAATTTGCATGCAGGAGTTCATGTTGAGTCAGATGGCCTTTTGTTTGTCGTAAAAGTAGCGACTGTTTGCAATATTAATGCACTGTGAAAGGTTTTTATTATTGTAGAGGGCGACTTGAAGGGTCTGTTAAAGTTCTGCTAGCACAAAGATGCAGATGTCATTAAATATTGATTCAGTATGTTAGTCAATGGAACCATTAGATTCTCGTCCCCTAAATCTCGTGAGCCCCTTACCCTCTTAAAATAGAAAGCGGGTCCTGTGAGTGATATGCATCTCATAACGTCATCCTTTTAGAGTTCTGGATGAGACCTGACCTTGTTGACATTCATGACAAGTACTCTAAATACTTTTTTCTTTCGGTACTTTGTGCGACTCAGACCAAGCTTTCCAACTACTATTTTTCCTTGGAGTATTCCGTTCTACTTCACAAAACTTGCATATTCACAGAACGTATGCACTAGTATGTTCTGAAGAAATGATTAGTATTTGAACCACGTGGGCCCTCGGGTTCAAGGTCCACATCGATATCTCGGCGCACCACCACTGACCTTTAAAATGTGTTTGCGGCTCTCGTTGTCGCTATTAACCGAACATAATGGATATGTGTGACTTGAGCAGATGTGCAGGATGCCTCGCAGACGTATGCGAGAACCGTACCGTTAAATGAGTGAGTTTGAAAGAGGGCCCATTATTGGCATGAGAGAACGTGATGCAATCATCCGGGAAATTGCTGCTCGTGTGACGAAGTGTGTCGGCAGTGCAGCGGGTGTACAGAATGGTTGACAGAAGGCCGTAGAACACGACGATATGGGTCTGGTCACACCACACAGACTATCCCCCGATACCCTATTAGTGTGATATTCAATCGGTGCTTCTCAGTCGGCTATTTTCCGAGCTCCTGAAAACTTGCTTATATCACACCCGTTCTTAAACGTGGACAGAGGTCGGATATCGCAAATTATCGCCCGGTCTCTATATTACCTGCTTTATCAATCATTTCTGAAAGGATCATCCATCGGAATTTGCTTGCGTTTACAATTCCATTTATATCCCGCAGCAGCATGGTTTCCTTCCTGGAAGCTCCTGCGTAACTAACTTGGCTATCCTCCTCCATCATGCTACGTCTGCCATCCACGCGGGCTCTCAACTTGATGTACCCTATCTCGACATTGCGAAGGACATCGACCCCGTGGATCACATGCTTCTTGCATACAAACTTTCTGAACGGTTTAACGTGTATGGGAGACTCCTAGCTCTAATTAATAGCTTTCTGAGCGAAAGACTACAGCGCGTGGTCCTTAATGGATGCAGGTCTTCTCCCACCACCACCCTCTCTGGTGTCCCGCAGGGCAGTGTCCTAGGTTCACTTCTTTTTGCCCTTTCGATGACCTTATCGATACTGTTTCCCATCATTCACGTGAAATCCTTCCCTTTGCAGATGATTGTAAAATCTTCAAGCAGATCGATTCTCCTACAGACACAATCCAATTGCAAAATGCTCTTGATTCTCTGTCAGGTTGGTGTGCTACATGGCGTCTTAAACCTCATTCCTCCACGTGTTCCACCATTTTGTTCACACTTCGTAAATCCCCTGTTCTCCAAGGATATCACCTACTGAACCAACCGATTGCTCTTGTTGACAATCAAAAAGACTTAGGAGTGCATTTTGACACTAAATTGTTGTTTATCTCGCACATAAACAGGGTTACATCATGTGCTATGTCACTCCGCGGTTTACTCTACAGGTTTTCTGACATCACGATGTAAATGCCCTCCGGCATTCTACGTTTCCTGTATCTTACCTATTGTTGAATACGCCTCTCCAGTCTGGTCCATTTCTGCTTCTTCAAACCTCTGCCACCTTGACCGTGTACAATCTTTCTTCTGTGCTATCGTCAGAGCCAGGGTAGCTGCATGTCGGAACCTAAAGACTATCCAAGTGCTTGTGAAACCGAACCTCAAGACTCTTTCTGCCGGGAGGAAAGTAACCGACCTAAGTTGCTATACAAAGCAGCTAATGGTCTATTTAGGTCTCCAGATTTAGCTTCCTTATTCCCCTTCCACGTCCCATCCCGTAGTACCAGAATGAAGACCCTATTCCATATTCCTTACTCCCGGCTTTCTCTCACCTAAAGGTCCCTTTCTATACGTATTCCAGCAATGTTTATATATTATTTATCAACAAGAACCTAGACATCTTCGTAACGTTTCCTTCCTTCTGTCTTGATATTTCTAATATAACTTAATTTTTCTTTGTTAATATCGTTGTCTATGTAAATATGTGTTATATATGATTGTACAGTTTTTATTGTGTATATTTGTGTCCTTTGTAAATATTTATACATCTTTCATTTTAGATTAATATCTATTTTTTACATAGCTTGGATCGTTGTAATTCGGCGTTATGCTGTTGCTGATTCTGAATAAATTGAAAAAAAAAACCCACCTCATCCGAATGGCATTGCAAGACAGAGATCTGCGTCCACCTCGGCTCTGGCGCAACAGTGGAACAGTGTAACACATCGAACGACTATCAGAAGTGACAGTCCGTCGCCGTTTATTACGGTCAGGGTTAACGGCGCGTCGTCCACTTCTCCGCCTACGATTGACTAGTGTGCATACACATGCTAGAATTAAATGGTGTATGGAACGACATCACTGGGGACAGGAATTGCAGCAGATAGTGTTTTCGGACGAATCCACGTTCTGTTTGTTTGAAATAGTTGGTTCGCCGTAGACAGGGCGAGTGGCATCCTGTTGACTGCATTCACACAAGACATACAGCGCCAACTCAAGACCTTATGGTGTGGGATGCTATTGGGCACAACCACAAATCACAGCTAGTGCGTGTCCAGGGCACTGTGACCAGTTTGACCTACGTAAATGACGTTCTGCAACCCGCAGCCACATCCTTATTGCACGACACCCTAGACGCCATATTTCAGCAGGACAACGCGCGAATGTATGTTGCTGCACGAACACGTGCCTTCTTGTTGTCACAGGATGTCAGACTTTTACCCTGGCCCGTCGGATCACGGACTTGTCGGCAATCGAAAATGTGTGGGATATGGTGAAACGTAGGGGGTGACGCTGTGACCCAATGCCAACCACCAAAGATGAACTGTGGAGGCGAATGTAGCATGGATGCCTATACCCCAGGACGCCATTCGCGCCGATGCCATCACGCATGGAACAAGTTATCAGTGCATATGGAGGACCCAGTGCTTACTAGGTAACAAGACACATGCTGAACCTAGGTGGCTGAAATGCTGATGTTTCTACATAACATACTAATAAACATGTCCTGTGAATGTGCCTATCTTTTGGTCTTTCAAACTGTTCTGTTCTTATGAACATGAGTGTAGTAAGAACACATTGGAGGAGATACAAAGTATTACGGTTCCAATGAACATGGAATCGTGACCACTCTACTGTAATTGTAGGAAAATGTCGACACACGGTGATGTTTTCTTAATTTGCATACATTCTTCTGAGCGCGCTGCAGCCTGAGAAACAATTCTGTCCTAATATAATTGAAAACAACATGGCAATTATCAAAATGTGGCATTGCAAGAGCTTCAGTTAATTTCGTTTTAAATTCTATTGGAAAGATATATTAATATTATATAAAGAATGTAGAACTGATAAAACGTTTTGGCAGATATGTATGATACGTGCAGACCAAGCCATGCACTCACCTGTGATGCCGCCGAGACTTTTCGCTTGCGATTCAAAAGAATTGGAACATCTTGACGGATTACTCTGGGCAACGGACGTTTACTTTTAGTTATCATTTGATTTTGATGACCAAGACTGATTACTTGTGACTTTGTAGGGTTCAATTTCAGGCCATGTTTAGCAGAAGAGTCACTAATGTCCTGTAAGCTGATGGTCGACAGCGTACGTATGTTATTCTCAGTGTCTTAGATTCGATGAAATATTCACTAAGAGTGCTAGAAGAAAAGGTCCAATTACAGAGCCTTGAGGAACTCCATATAGCTAGTGTGACTGAACAGTTAGTGTATATATATATATATATATATATATATAGAGAGAGAGAGAGAGAGAGAGAGAGAGAGAGAAGGCTAACTTGTGTGCCAATGTAGTTCTTTAATTTATTAGAGTGAGGTAATAAATTTTACAGTAAACACTACCAGTCATCTAATTTATCTGCTAGTCTCCTACAGGTAATAATAATAATAATAATAATAATAATAATAATAATAATAATAATAATAATAATAATAATAATAATAATAATAATAATAATAGTCTACGTCCCACTAACTATTTTTCGGTTTCTTTCTTCAAAACATTCGCGCGCTTGCCTGTTTGTTCTTCAGCCATTGTTAAAAGGCTTATTATCTTCATGTTTTCAGGGTTTCAGACAACTGCCACTATTGAACATTTTCGATATTTCCTGAGCATGATATTGAATCACCATCCTTTATACCCATCAGATATTAGTTGACTTTTCTGATAATAATCTCTATTTTACCTTCTCGTCCTACGAATGATTTTTATATGTTTTTAGAGTGAATGACTTTGTGAACAAAAATATATTCGAAAGGATTCTTTCCTTTTCACTAACGTTCGGTTTGAAAACTGGCGCTATGAAAGCGGCTTTCTCCAAACATATCTGTTGATATTAAACACCACGTAATACCATACAGGCAACAGCTTTCAGCGGCTTCCTCTTTGGGAATTAGCACAGAGGGAAAGAAAGAATCCCCTATGCTAATACTATATGCATAGAAGTAATATTGTCGACCTAGCAATTACAGTAAGCATTGCTCGTTTGACAGAGTAGTGTAAGCGTTACTATGAATGTTCCATTTAACTAATGAGCATCAGGACCTACTATTCATTTCAGAACTTTTGCTCTTCCACTCTGAATAAGCTGTAGGTTAATGATTGTGCTGCAGAACGTCAGTCAACCACCACAAGGGAGCTGAAGTACGAGGCTTTCATGGGATTGGAAAACTCATGAATAAACACTAAAGGAACTTTTGAGTTTCATTTTACAAAACAGTGGTCAGTAACAGATTATATAAAATCATAAAACAAAGCATGCAGAAGTTTCATCTGATTTTAATCATACCTTTCCAAATGTAGATATTTCATGGTGATAGGCATGGTGATAGTTTGAGTCAAATCTCCATAATAACAGAGAGTTTTCTGTACTAATACGTAACTATTTTGTGGCGATTATGTAAGATTATATAATCATTGTACATGACTTCTAACTGAATAGTCAGCGCATTAATGGGTGGTCAAGTGTGTCGCGAATTTGATTCTCGAGCAGGGCAGTTTAACTATGTATGCTTAATTACACAATTTTAAAACTTACTGTATTATTTACAGAAGAATGGAAAGACAAGTTGAAACTAAGCTGGGAAAAGATCAGTTTCGCTTCAGAAGGAATGTACGAACCAGTGAAGCAATCCTGACTTAACGTCTGGTCTTAGAAGATCGAATTAAGAAAGACAATTTCACGTAAATGGCTTTCGTAGATCTGAAAAAAAAACATTCGATAATATTGATTGGACCAAGCTAGTTGATATTCAAAAGGTGATCGGGATCAGATACCAAGAACGACTAATTATCTACAATCTGTATAAAAATCAGTCTGCAGGGATAAGATTCGAGGGCTTTGAAACAGAAGCAGCAATTCAAAAAGGAGTGAGGCAAGGCTGCAATTTGTTTCTCCACCTTTTCAATGTTTATATAGAACAGACGGTAAAGGAAATGAAAGAGGAATTTGTAAAGGGAATCACAATCCATGGAGAGGAAATCAAAACCCTAATATTTGCTTATGACATTGTTCCTTTTTCTGAGTCCGCGGAAGTTCTGGAGAAATTGCTGAATGGTACGGACAGAGTCTTGGGAAGGAGTATAAGATGAAAATAAATAAGTCATAAGTAAAAATTTAATGGAGTGCAATCGAACGAAGTCAGGTGATGCAGGAATATATTAGATTAAGAAATGAAATCTTAAAGGAAGTAAATTAATATCGTTACTTGGGTAGTAAAACAAGTAAGGCCGGCAGAAGTAAGTAGGACATAAAAGGCAGACTAGCACAAGCAATTAATGCCTTTCTTATGAAAAATAAATCTGCTCTCTTCGAACATTGATATAGGAGCCAGAAGGATATTTTTGGAAACTGTTGTCTGGAGCGTGGTACTGTGTGTAAGTGAAACATGTACGATAAATAGCTCCGAAAGAAAGAGAACAGAAGATTTTGAAATGTGATGTTACAGAAGAATTCTGAAGGTGAGGTGGATAGATCGAATTAGTGAGAGGAGATCCACTTTGCTAAATTTGACGAGAGGGAGAGAGAGAAAGGATATATCTTAAGACATCCAGGACTTGTTCAGTTGGTTTTTGAGGGAAGTGTAGGCCGTAAGAACGGTAGGGGTACACCAAGGTATGAATTTAAAAAGTAGATTAGAGTAGGTGTAGATTCTATGAAATGATTTAAGTATAAGAAATAATTCAAATGTCTGTTTGAATTATTATTATTATTATTATTATTATTATTATTATTATTATTATTATTATTATTATTATTATTGACCCAAGACGTATGCAGGGGACATATGTCAATTATTTTATAAGTTTATTCTGTTATAATATCAAATGAACACTGATCTGTACTTATCGTTGTCGCCCAGGTGGCAGATTCTCTATCAGTTGTCGACCTAGCATTCTTTTAAATGATTTCAAAGTTGGAAATTTATCAAACATACCCTTGATAAATTACTCCATTCCCTAATACTCTTCGTATAAACGAGTATTTGTCCCAATTTGTTCCCTTTATCTTCATTTTATGATCTGTCCTACTTTTATATGTACCGGTATGCTGGGTATTCAGCTCGAAGGCTAGTTTCATCCTCATCAGCTGTCATGATGGTCTGGACGCCAATAAATATCGTTCTAGGGAAATGAGGAGTATAAACACAAATCAAGCGCATTCGCCTATTAATGTCATTCCACGCCATCTCTCCACTGTCATCTCGAAACATACTGCTTAGTCGAGCAACTCGTCTCCTTACTCTCTAGCCTTTCCAGCCCAAAGTCTCAAACATTTTCGTAACAATATTTTTCTTAATCATCCAGAACAAATATTGATGTTCTTTGAATCTTTTCCGGTCCTCTTATCATGTTATCCTAGTGTGGGCCCCATACGATTTAAATTAGGTCTTACCAGTGACTTATACCCTTTCTCATTTACATCCTTACTACAACCCCTAAATACCCTCATAACCATACGGAGAAATATGTAACCTTTATTTACAACCCCGTTTATGCAATTACCGCAATGATATTTCCTTATATGGTCACCTAGGTACCTACAGTGTTCCGCATGAGTTACTGTCATTCCATCAACACAGTAATATCTTTGTAATATCTTTTGTACTTTGTATTCTAAAAGTACTAACTGCATGCATTGGTAACTATAATAATAAATGAAAACTCTCCCCACAGTTACTGGTCATCAGTGATTAGGAGAGGGCAGTATTATATTTATGTATTCACTCATTCATTCATAGCTATATAGCTATATAGCTTCCATAAATCCTTAACCGTCTCAGTTAATACTATAAAGACTTCAGAAAATCAAAAGAATTAGAAATTCTTCTTCAACTCTTCCTTTTTCCTGGCCATTTTCCTAATTTCTTTGGGGTCGGCACATCGTGTGAATTTGGCTCAATTTGACGGTCGAATGTCGTTCCTAACGACAATCCTATGAAGAGGGATGTTTTGACTACTGTGTGTTTCTGTGGTGGTTGGTTGTGTAATAATAATAATAATAATAATAATAATAATAATAATAATAATAATAATAATAATAATAATAATAATAATAATAATAATCTTATGGCCTCGGCTACGATGTGTAGACATTTTAATTTGAAGCTGCTCATCAATTTTGACGTTCCCTTTTACTCTAGGCCTACTAGATGGCTGAGTGAACCGAATCTCACTTGGGCGTCTATGGCTGAGTTTTATGAATTTTATAAGATAAGCCCAAAAAGTGTCACCAGAGGTCTTTAACATGCCGACCTCGTACGAAATGGAGTGTTGAATGGACCTTTTTTCACCCTTCAAATATCAGACTACTTGTGCCGTGTTTGAACCCACTACCTCGGGATCCGGAGGCCGACACTCAACCGCTGATTCAGAGAGTCAGTTTGATGCGATGTGTGCAAATGAAGATTTGCGCATTAAGACGAACAAAAATACACTTTCCCCAAGCTGGAGGAATCATCCACACACAGTAAAATCCCTGATCCGGCCGGGAATCGAAGCAAGGGTTCTCTGAAATGAAATGAGAGCCACCACGAAGATCATTCAGCCAAGGAGACGGGAAATATTTCCAATAGTGTAATTGTAATTTTTTAAATCTAAATTACGGATAAATAACTAATTCCTGTATTCGGCGACGAATTGTGAAAAGCAAAGGAGGAAAAAATTCACTAAGCTTATAGAATACACATTGGATCAGAATTGAACTCCAAGGTTTATAATTCTGTCTCAACATTTGACTTTCATTTTATAAGAAATGAGAAGAAAAAGTTCTAGCCAAAATAGTGTGACGTAGAAACATTATTATTATTATTATTATTATTATTATTATTATTATTATTATTATTATTATTATTATTATTATTGTACCGCGAGGGTACACCCGCCCCGTTAATTCAAATGAAGCGCCTTGAAAAACGCCATCTTCAATATAAACTGGCGACAAATTGTGCAAAAAGTGTGGACTTTTCTTCACATATGTCTCTACCAAAAGAACGAATGTTATGCCCTCTAGTGTGAAAGGAACTATTAAAATTCTAAAGTAATTTGTTATTTTTAGGTTTCCTAAACTGAGTTGATTTATCTTTGTTTTTTGTGTATCACAGTTGTCAACACATAGATCTCTTTCCATCAACTTGAAAATTAACCAATAAAATTTTTTGTATGTGTACTTTTTCACCAATAGTGTTCATCTTCCTCTCATTTGATTATCCAATAAAAATTGGGGGGGTGTCGGGCCTGTGACCAGATCTCACTAGAACCTTCCTCTCGGGTATAAAAGCTGGCAATTTTTCGAGCCACCTTGTCTTCTTGATCGTCCAGTTTACTGAGTGTGTGCTAATATTGGAGGCGGGAGCGCCCCGCCCTTCATCGAGCTTTCCTGCAGATTAATAATAATAATGTTATTTGCTTTACTACCCACTAACTACTTTTACGCTCTTCGGAGACGCAGAGGTGCCGGAATTTTGTCCCTCAGGAGTTCTTTTACGTGCCAGTAAATCTACCGACACGAGGCTGTCGTATTTGAGCACCTTAAAATACCACCGGACTGAGCCAGGATCGAACCTGCCAAGTTGGTGTTAGAAGGCCAGCGCCTTAACCGTCTGAGCCACTCAGCCCGGCTTCCTGCAGATTAAGGTAATGGCAGCCATTTAATGTCTATGTGATATCCTCTGAAAGCTATCTCGAGGGGAAGGTTTCTGGTCTTTAATTATGTAACCTTTAATTTCCAATCTTCAATAATATAAACTTCAGCTTCAAATGTAAATCTCAAAATAAGCCTAGAAACTTAGCCGAAATTCGGGACTAGAGAGTGTGATACCCTCTCGAGTTCCCTATCAACTTGTATTTGAGGTGACTATGGTTGGTAACTGTTTTCTAACTGTAGACTTGTAACTTTAATTTTCGCCATCCAGTCACCTCACTAGAATAGGATTAGCCTTTGTAACTTCGGGCCAGAAGCCCAAATAGGGTTTTAATCTTTGGTGGGAATTTCAAGGAGTGCAAATGTCTGCCTCCGCATCATTTTGATTTTGGGCCAGTAACTTCAACCTGTGCTTTTTCCCCCACAAAGGCCCGGTAGAATGAGTATTCGACACTCCTGTAAAATCCAGTCAATTATGTTAAGTGGTTAAATTGTTGAAAGTTTAAGACAGTGAATTATTTTTGAATTGTAACATGTAGGCTGTACCTCGAGAGGCCCGGAAATTGTAAATGTTAATGAGCAAATATGCTCTGGTTGCTGAAGGGTGCCGTGATAAGACAGTAAAGAGATAAGGCTTGGAGCATAGTCTCCTAGATATTCATAGAGCATAGACGGTCTTTCCATTTTTGTAGAAGTGTTTGTAAAACTCTCTAAATGAAGCGAGAGACCTGTCTCCTTGACTCTTGAGTGTATAGAGCGATATTGCTCAAGTAACCTTTGAAAAATTGGGAGCTTCAAGCTCAGGTGATTAATGGACAAATTTTGTTGATTTTCTTATTTCTCCTACTTCGTATTTAAACTACTGTACCTGAAATTTTGTTCTGTCGCTGAGCGACGTGTTTTGTTAATAATTTGTATTTAAAAAAGAAGGGGAGAAAATAAATATAACTTTAATTTTAAAACTTTTAATTCATCTTTTGATTGTAGTAGATAGACCCATTCATGCCCGCTCCTTTTTTCACCTCTGTCCACCACGGAATCTCCGTAACAATCATTATTATTATTATTATTATTATTATTATTATTATTATTATTATTATTATTATTATTATTATTATTATTATTATACATGACAGGCTGGAAAAGTAGTCAGAAGGTTCAAAGCAGAAGCCCCACTCCTCTTTTCATTCTGTGATTGTCTCTTAGCCTTCGGCAGGGGTCCCTCATAATGCTTCTCTAAGTAACAACTACTAACAATCAATCACTACAACTGATCTGCATTTAAGGCAGTCGTCCAGGTGGCAGATTCCCTATCTGTTGTTTTCCTACCCTTTTCTTAAATGATTGCAAAGAAATTGGAAATTTATTGAACATCTCCCTTGGTAAGTTATTCCAATCCCTAAATCCCCTTCCTATAAACGAATATTTGCCCCAATTTGTCCTCTTGAATTCCAACTTTATCTTCATATTGTGATCTTCCCTATTTTTAAAGACACCATCCAAACTTATTCGTCTACTGATGTCCTCCCACGCCATCTCTCCACTGACAGCTCGGAACATACCACTTAGTCGAGCAGCTCGTCTCCTTTCTCCCAAGTCTTCCCAGCCCAAACTTTGTAACATTTTTGTAACGCTACTCTTTTGTCGGAAATCGCCCAGAACAAATCGAGCTGCTTTTTGTGTGGATTTTTTCCAGTTCCTGAATCAAGTAATCCTGGTAAGGGTCCCATACACTGGAACCATACTCAAGTTGAGGTCTCTCCAGAGACAAATATGCTCTATCCTTTACATCCTTACTATAACCTCTGCTATGGGGGTATCTTACTCGTTAATTATCTTGTAATTTGTTGTTGCTAATCCTCACGAATAAAAATATCTTCAGCAAAGTTTCGGCAACAAAAGGACATCTACTTTGCATGTTAGGTAAATGACTTCAAAGCACACCTGTCTACTGAACCATACAAGAGTAATGCACCATATAAAAAGCACACTCTTATTGCTCCAAGTTATTTCTGTCAAGCGGAGTTAGCTCACGAGCTTGGAACATTTCGGTCCGAGGCTTGTAACATGATCCTCTAAATCCCAAATGCCACACAATATCAGTCTAACCGTATCAAATCCCTTCTGTGCTGCTGTCAAACTACTAACAGAGCACTAGTATAAATCACGAAGGCAAACAGCAAAACGCACATAACCGTTTATACGTAACACACATTCATCTAACATTGTGAAATGGCAGACTTGATATACGGTTATTTGAAAGACTTCTCCGCAGAATAAAAGTTAGGAAGCATCATTTGCACAATAAAGCTAATAGGAGAGTGTGGTGGATAGTTCTCTATTGAATTCGAAACTGAGAGCAAAAAAGAGATGTGTTCTTTTGTGCTAAAGCGGTTGATATTTATGCGTTTGGACTATCCTCAATAGACATGTCACACGTGTGCAGAGTATTTCATGTTGAAAACTGGAATTGTCATGGATAATAAAATCTTGTTACGTAAGTAGCTTGAAATATTATCGTGATACCCGCCCAATGAATGTGTTCTGTTACCAGCGTTCCTTTATTGCTGGCCAGCTAAATGAAGTTGTGTGACTTTCGTTATCGGTTTGACATGAATGAATAAGAGCATCTATTTTTTTTTTTTTTGAAGCCTAGTGAATATTGGTCGCATCTCAGTTACTCAAGTGAAACGGTGATTTTATCGCACGATTTTCAGTAAAATAACTTAAAATGAATTTGAGATTTGCGTTATGTTCCTGTACCCACCGGCATCCAGGCCTCCAGGCCTATCTTGGTTTATTCGTTAGGACGTGGAGTCGTCTCCCACTGAAGAACTCGCAAAATTATGCAACTTCTAAGGACGCATAGCCCTGGATATGATTTAGCTTAAAAACGAAAAAAGAGAGAAAATTGACCAGTTTAACATCCGGTATCTAAGTAGACTTGTATAGAGCTGAATAGTGGATGCCTCTACTTTTCACTCCTGGGGTTTCAATTGCCTGTAATGGCGATGGCTTGCCTTTGTTAGCAATTTACATGCCAGCATCTCTCATATTACATATTACAAGGCATACCTAGAAAGCTGATCTCTCCGGATTTCAATATTTTAAATATCACTTGTAAGTGAAGGAGGTTAGTCTTATTCCCAGCATTTTCTTCACCCTTTCGAAAACAATGATAGTCGAATGGCACAGTCAAATGGCATTTCCCAAAGGTGGCACGGTTCGAATCCCAGTTTATGCACTTGAAATGGTTAGGATTCCATACATAAAATTACAGGCTAGTTTGCTTTCCTACACGACTGACATCAACCAACTTTGACGGAGGGTCTATCTTACAAAGTCAGCTCCGGTATATGTATTAAATGAAATACGGTTTAATAATAATAATAATAATAATAATAATAATAATAATAATAATAATAATAATAATAATAATAATAATAATATATTATATTATTATATATTATTATTATTATATATTATTATTATTATTATTATTATTATTATTATTATTATTATTATTATTATTATTATTATTATTATTATTATTATTATTATTATTATTATTATTATTATTGTTATGCTGAACAGGGGCCATGTAGGGGGATGGGAAGGTTGGAAGGGATAGAAAAGGAAGAGGAAAGGAAGTGGCCGTGGCCTCAAGTTAGGTACCATCCCGGCATTTGCCTGCAGGGGAAGTGGGAAACCACGGAAAACCACTCCGACGATGGCTTAGGGGAATCGAACCCCCTCTACTCAGCTGAACTCCCGAGGCTGAGTGGACCTCACTTTTCAAATATCGTGGCAGAGCCGGGAATCGAACTCGGGCCTTTGCGGGTGGCAGGTAATCATACTAACCACTTATTATTACTATTATTTTTATTTCATTATGAGTGTATGGTAACATTACCGATTGCTGTACTTATCTATGTACTGTCAATAAGTTAGTATTCCAGCTTTCTCTTGAATGCGTGTGTTGTAATTCCGCAATGAGAACGGTTTTTCGTCAGCACAGAGATTCAAATCTCGGAACGCAAAATGGTATACTCTCATCATAATATTGTGGGTCGCAAAATTTCTGTGGTATTCCCATAACATTCAGTGGACAATCTATCAGGGTCTATAACGTATATAGCCTAACATTCCATGTTATTGCTGTCTTTTATTCAAGACATCCTAGGTCTTCACGAAGACACTACAGAAATAATTTCCTGAAGATTCTTGCGAATTAACATACTGAGGGATGTTACTGTGGTCTACATTAAATTGATTGGCAATATGACAAAAATGATGGATTTGTAAAGTTCTTGCCAAAGCTCACACCTTGTACTTTTTCTCTCTTCACGTTGCCGATGGAGAGACGTGAACTCACCATCTCCTGAATTGAAAGTTTACAGCTTCTGCCACCCGAGTCATGTGGCCTATTCTGTGATGATGATGATGATGATGATGATGATGATGATGCTTGTTGTTTAAAGGGGCCTAACATCGAAGTCATCGGCTCCTACTTCTGTTCTGTCTCACTTTGTCAAATCTTGTACTTCCCAATCTGAACAAATTGTAGGTCTTGTAGTCCTCGTTTCAATGCTCTTCCCATCTTTCAGTGAACACCTGTCCGGTTAGCGCGCTGGCCTTCCCAGTCGGGTCGGGGATTTGAAATCTTAATTGGTTAATTCGTCTGGCTCGGGGACTGGGTGTTCTTGATATCTTCATCATTATAAATCATCGTAGGTCGGGCCCCATCCTTACAGACATGTATGTTGCCTATAGGCTATCCACTAGAAGAAAGACCTACATCAGGCCTCTCTGGAGACCAAACGCCATTATTATTATTATTATTATTATTATTATTATTATTATTATTATTATTATTATTATTATTATTATTATTATTATTACCTTCAGTTTTCGAGCTGTCAGAACTTTTCCTTTACCGGAAGATCTGGCAATTCAATCCTTTCTTCGTTAGAACCACCATTAACGAAATAGTTCTGGCACGATTTTCGTGACAATATGTATTCATTCCATTACCCTAGTTCCAAATTCGATTATCAAAACTCAGATATTTCAGAATAGTCTGATGAGTGACGTCATTTTCTTGCACATTACTCTGAGTCACCATGTGCGAGATGGAAGCATGAACACCACCCTTCGCACATCAGAGGCGTAAGAGAAGGAGTGCAGATCGCTCCACGAGGGGAATATGCAAGGGAGGCTAAAAACATTAGTGTGGCTCATTCTGAACAGAGCCTTAGGGGATTCAATTCAGACGATGATGCCTTCATCGTAACGTACCATAACTTCTCATTCAAATTTCCTTCCCAATATGTTTAGTTTCTTACTTTTCATTATTCACAATTCATTTTCCTTTTTCGTTTGTATTACATTCCGTCTTAACTATTCTATTAGCCTTCGTCCTTCACTCATTATTTCATAAGTTTTCAATCATTTAGGCCGTCATCATCATTTGGTCCTTTTGTTCGTTCGGCCTTGCGGTGTAGGGGTAGCGTTCCTGCCTCTTACTCGGAGGCCCTGGTTCGATTCTCGGCCGGGTCAGGGACTTTTACGTGGATCTGAGGGCTGGTTCGCGGTCCACTCTGCCTACGTGATTACAATTGACGAGCTATATGGCGGTCTAAAAAGCTTAGAATAATGGCCGAAATGATTCGCCGGATTGACCACATGACACCTCGAATATGCAGACCTTCGGGCTGAGCAGCGGTCTCTTGGTAGGCGATGGGGTTTAGTCCTCTTCTTCCTTATTTAGGCCTATCCCTTGCTTGCTCTCTCCTTGTCCCATTCCTTGTTACTGTATTTCTTTGGTTCTTTTATTTATTTATTTATTTATTTATTTATTTATTTAGTCTACCTTACATTAATTACTTCTTCCAATTATCATCCTTCCCTTTTTTCCTTACCTACATGTGTGTTCGTTCGTTCTTTCTCCTTTCTTGCCTCTCTCCTTCCCATTATTCTTTTCTTTCATCGTTTCTTCCTTTTTCTTTCTTTCTTTCTTTCTTTCCTTCCCGTCTTTCATTAATTGTATAATCAATAGTTGAGCTTATCATCTTCCTTCCTTCCTTCCTTCCTTCCTTCCTTCCTTCCTTCCTTCCTTCCTTCCTCCTTTCCTTCCTTCCTTCCTCTAGAACAAACACCGCTGCGAAATATTTACAATTCTTGCAGTTCTCCGCCCCATGCTATTAGAATAGTATGACAACGGCCACATGTTTTAATGTTTCTGTTTGCCATGCCGTAGAGATCATTGTAGACGACCAGTAAGGTGAAACTGTATACGTAGCCTACATTTCACTGTATTTCCTGTTAAAATAATAATCACCGCCATATCACTTTAATCAAATTAAGTAACAATGTAAAACCGGGTTCATTGAATACACACTGGTTGAAAAGGGAATAATAAAATAGAGAGATCGCCGTCCAATTCGTATATGTTGATTCTATTGATTGCAAGAATTCCACGGTTGCTCCATTGTTTGCTCCTAACAACATATCATAGAAGTGATCGTGTAACAAGTTCCGGTCATATCTAAAATTAAAGAATCTGAAATATAAATTGAGTGTGAAAATTTTAACTGTTATGTTGCATGATTGAATTCCCGGAGAAGGTCGAAGACCTAGGCATAATTAAACGAGAAAACTGTGGTTACAGAACATTTGATTGAATCAGCATCAGCGAACAATACTATTATCTGGCAGAAAAATACAAATGAGGGAAACATATGGATTAAAGAGAGCATATGGAGGGCTGTATGAATACACTGGCAAGAAATGAAATCCAAACATCAAAAAGGAGTTGTGGTGGATAACCGAAAATCAGAAGGCATGCTTGCACATCTGAAAGATAACGCCTTTTCATACTTGCTACCTAGTCGACGGAGAGTGTTGCCAGTAGCGCCACTATGACTTCGCAAAGCAAGTTTGTTTTAAATATGCCCTGTACACTTCGTGAGCGTTAGTCATCGTCCGGTGTTAACGTTGTGAGGTAGGTGTGAGTCGAACATACTTTTCAGGAGACGAAGAAGGCAGTATCAGCAGCTTACTCAGTTAGAACGAAGCAGTGTAATAAGGCTACGAGAAGGTAACAAAATGAAATGGCGTATGGATTTTAGTCCCGGGAGCGTCCGAGGACAAGTTCGGCTCTCCAGAGGCGGGTCAAATGATTGGACGCCCGTAGGTGACCGGCGCGTCGTGTCAGTGCCTGTGGAATTAACCAATTATTGTAAAAATTCTCGACCCTGTCGAGAATCTAACTCGAGTCCCCTGTAACCAAAGGCCAGCAAACTAACCATGTATCCATATAGTCGGACTACGAGAAGGTGGATGTTCTTTACGCCGTATTGCAGAAAGACTTGGCTGGGATGTATCTACAGTGCTTCGGTGTTGGTAACAATGGTCACCGGAAGGCACTGTCCCAAGAAGATCGGAGTATGTACGCACATGGCCCACTACACGGAGAGGGAAGATTGCCGTATTTGGCGCATTGCTGTGGTGAATCGTACTGCACCTGCAGCAACTATTGGAGCTTCATTTGGAAGCAGAGTAACAAATCGATTAATATATGTATCACTCCGAGTCGGACGTATTGTAGCTTTCATATCACTAACTCCGAGTCACTGCCATCTACGACTTCAGTGGTGCTAAGCTAGAGCCTCATTGGAGGCCGGAGCGGAGATCTTTTCTGTTCTCATGTGAGAACAGTTTCAGTTTTTCTTTCAGTGATGGCCGTAGGTTGGTAAGGAGGAGGTCAGGTGAGCGCTCGAAACCAAGCAGTCTGCGGCTTCGACACACTGGACTTACACCAGGAGATATGTTTGCTCTGGGGAACGATTTCCTTTGACAGCAGTAGCATTCTCGTCGCTATCCCAAGAACCTTAGCAGTGGATTTGTATGTCAGACTGGTGACTGAACCAGTTGTGTTACCTTTCATTCCCAGTGCACTAGCAGGATAACAGGATAACGCTCGTCCTCATACCGCTGCTGGCACCCCACGTGCTCTACAGGGTGTCGACCAGTTTTCTTGGCCTGCGAGACCTTCCAACAATTGAGCACGTATGGGAGATCATGTGACGAAAACATCCAGCGTCATCCAATATCAGCATTAAACGTTGTTGATTTTACTAAGTGCAACAGGCATTGAACTCCATCCTACAAAATGCGTGCACGTTTGCATTATTCCATTCGAAATCGTGGCAACTACAGCGATTAATAATGTACCAACATGTCACACGTCTTCTCGCGCATACTTGAACCTGTGACCTGTAAACATTAATCAAATAAATATGTTACTTAGACAATTGTTTAGCGAAAATTGCATTCACGTTTTTTGGTGTTGGGATTTCGTTTTCCTCCAGTGTAGAATTGCACTCGTAATTATTAAGAATATGGGACCATATTCTACTACTTGATCATTATAATCACAGGTTTGACACGCTACAAGTTCAATTTGAGAGCCTATTTTCCTTCAGATATAGTCTTCTTCATCTTCTCGGTATTTTCCCAGTTACTCGAATTCAACACTCTGTATAGATTAACCCCAGTTTTCTAATTGCTTGTCGTTGTACAGGTCTTATGGCGACCGTCCTATAAAACAGAACTAGGACCGGGAAAGAAGCGATCGTGGCCTAATTTTTAAGGTACAGCGTCGACATGGTGGAGTGTCAGTTGGAGGAAGGATGTTACAGAATCCGCGTTTTGCTGATGGTACTATTCTATTGGCAAGCAGTAAAGGTGAAGTTGCCGAAATGTTACAGCGGGTAGAAAATGAAAGTCTTCATCTTGGATTCGAAGTGCATCGCAGCAAAATCAAGGTGATGGTTGTTGATAGAGGAAAGAAGCTCCAATTTTGTGGTCTTCTAGTACGCCTAGATTGTTAATGCATTTATCTTGGCTCCTTGCTGAGCAACACTGGCAGCCGGAAGGAAGAAATCAGAAAAAAAATTGCTCTTGGAGAAGTTGCTATGGATAAGCTACGAACGTTCTGGCGTGAGACAGCAATGCGTAAAAACACAAAGTAATGTCTGATATGTGTCTTAGTATCTTCATTGCACTTCTATTGCTGTGAATTATGGATAGTGAAGGCCAAGGACAAAAAACGCATCGACGCATTTGAAATGTAATGCTGGTGGAGGATGCTACGAATACCTTTGGCGGAAAAAAGATCTAATTCCTTCATAATCAAAGAGCTTGGTATCCTGAAGCGACTTTCCACTCTTGTTAGTCGGAGAACCCTGCAGTTTTTTCGACATGTATCAATGAGAGAAAATAGATTTGAAAACCTACCTATTCAAGGAAGATTAATGGTATCAGGCCGCGAGTAAGAACTCCTAGAATATGGATAGACCAGATCAAAGACGCAACACACGCACCTCTTCGGGTGACAATTGGGAAAGTAGAAGAACGTAGAATGTAGACAATGACGACTGCTGGTGGACTCCCTCAAATGTAAGTTTGAGATCACGATACTAGACATGAGTTATGGCTGAGAAGAAGTCGGCATGTAAAAGATCTCTGGTGACACACTTGGTGTCTACCGGACAAGGATTATTAAAATTTATTTTAGTTCTTTCTTTCTTTCTTTCTTTCTTTCTTTCTTTCTTTCTTTCTTTCTTTCTTTCTTTCTTTCTTTCTTTCTTAAATAATTTGTTTACTGTCCAGGGTTGGTTTTTACCTCGGACTCAGCGAGGGATCCAACCTCTACCGTCTCTAGGGCAGTGTCCTGGAGCGTGAGATTTTGAGTTGGAGGATACAACTGTGAAGGAGGACCAGCACCTCGCTCAGGTGGCTTCACCTGCTGTGCCGAACAGGGGTCTTGTGAGGGGATGGAAAGATTGGAAGGGATAGACAAGAATGAGGGAAGGAAGCGGCCGTGTCCTGAAGCGAGGAACCATCCGGCATTTGCCTGGAGAATAAGTGGGAAACCACGGAAAACTACTTCGAGGCTGGCTGAGGAGGGGATCGAACCCCTCTCTATTTAGTTGATTTCCCGACGCTGAGTGGACCACGTTCCAGTCCTCGTATTACTTTTCAAATTTCGTGGCAGACTGGGAATAGAACCCGCGCCTCCGGAGGTGGCGGCTAATCACACTAACCACTACACCATAGACGCGGACATTAGTTCTAGTTAATGTAATTAATTTTAATTTATTTTAGATGAATTTTTTAAGTTGTTCATAATAGCGAAAAATGTGAACTATGCATGCATAGGTATGGTATCCATACAAAAACATTATCCCTAAGTCTAATCTCAGTGTCCATCTGTCCCTAGAGACACGGTTCAATCTAGATATGGTTAGCGGGATTAGAGTCTGCTTACAAGTGACACCTCCGTGTAGTTGGATTTCTGTGGGACAAAATTCTTATACTCAGCGTCCGCTATTACAGTACGAATGGGCGTTAAACGGACATGTTTTTGCAAGCAGATTCCTGTCGCACAAACATAGACAGGTTTTCGGTGAAGATGGGACAGGTGATGTCTTGGACAGAGAAGGTAGCAGCCTCGGCCTTAATTTATTAAGGTACAAGCACATCATAAGCCATCTTAATGGCTGCCGACGGCGTGGTTCAAACCCACCATCATCCGTATGCAAGTTTACAACCACACGGCCCGTAACAAGCGGCCAACTTCACAAACAGCCAACTTCCTCGGTAAAATTATTATTATTATCATCTTAAAGATTATTACTAATGTGAATCTGAAATGTTGAAGTAGACATTCCATATATCATCGCGATATCATCTGCGAAGGCATCATGCAATAATAATAATAATAATAATAATAATAATAATAATAATAATAATAATAATAATAATAATAATAATAATAATAATAATAATAAATACGTATTCAAATAAATTATTATTATTATCATGATATTAATCAAAAAAGTGAATCAATGTGAACAATTATTACTGTCTTGACCGAGAAGAGTGACGGCGCGTATTAATGCTCTACGGCTCTGGAGCCAAGCTCTGCGTTCGAGAGATTACTGGGTTCAATCCCCACCGTCGGCTGTCCTCACAATGGTGGTTTCCCATTTTCACTTCCAGGCAAATGCAGGGATAGTTCCTGTTTATTGGACACAGCCGATTCCTTCCACCCGTTTACCCATTTTCATTCACCACCATTCATTTCATCATTGACTTCTCAACTAGGGTTGGTGTCAGGAAGGGCATCCGGCCGTAAAACATCGCATATAATTTCATCTCACCTCATCCCCTACCCCATATCAAGAAACGAGTAGACATGCAAGTCTTTCGCTCTTGAAATTCGTATAAGGTGGTTTGAATTAGTTTTTTTTTAATGTCTGATACGTAATTTGGTTGAACTGAGAATGCGTAGGCCTCCTATTAAATGAAACATTTGTTTTGAAGTGGTTTAACGAAACTTGTATGCGTAATGTACTTACTTCACTTGCGGGGGCCGACAAGACAAGGCAAGACACCAACCTGTGTTGCTAAAAGGATATCATTAAGTTTCATAATGGAACTCTTAAATGAGACTTTCTATTAAACGCCACTTTCACAATGTTCATTGGAGAGCCAGTTTACTTAAGTAGGAAGTATACAGTTTGATCTAAGCTATGATGGTAATAGTAGTACTAGAACCATTTTGCCTGCTATAAACCGCTGCTATCCTCCCTAAACAAAACTCCCCCTTCCTCGCCCCACATACGCAGCGCACCCTTGCGTTACCTCATCCCAAATTTTCAATTTCAGTCTGCTCGGCTTTAGGTTTTGATCATCATATGAAAGCACAGAGAGGTAGTAATGGCGTCATTGACACCAGCAAGGGACCCGTGTCATTACAGCATTCCCCTTCCCCAAGGCAAACTCACCCATTCCCTTTCTTGCATCCTCTCCTTGTGTTAAATTGATACGTTACAGGGCCTGCATCGTATTACGCTCCTTAGGAGAAACAAAACTTGAGCTCCCGTTGAATACTGAATACAAAGTACTGCCACTGTAGGATGTCGCTCAATCAGATTTTTAATTATTGCACTCGCCAATTAGGTACACAAGTGCATACCAACCATTTAACTTACAAAATAAAAATGGAAATGATTGACGGCAGTGAAATCAATTTTAAAACTAACTGACGTCAGTGAAATCAATTTTCGATCATACTGGAATGGAAGAGGGTTCGAAAAGAAAGAAGCGGCCGTAGCCTTGCATTTGCAAAGTACACCACCTTGGTACTTAGCGAAGCAGAGTGGTCGACTCTAACCCCTTCGCCACCCAGGCATAGTATTTATTTTTGGGATACACTTAGTGAATCTAGCTTCATGTGACGGTTCAGAGGTGGAAATCTGGTTTCTCATTAGAATCGAGCATTTTTACCATCGCGGCTAGGCGATACCCCTTCCGTGTCCTTAGCATTTGAATGGTGTTAAAATGAGAAAACACGTAAAACCATCTTCGGGGATGGTGGCGGTGACTCTCAAATCTACTATTAAACAAGCTTACAAATTCACGACCATTAGCCTACCGTCAGTGGTTTAGTTGGACCGGAACGGGCCGGAACGCCGTTCCGGAAAATATTTTCCCGCTTTAGAATGACGTAACATTTTTTCATTCAGTAAGAAAACCTTATAATCTATACATAGTGCTGAAACGTCACAGGTGTACTCTAGCGGACTAATATCGAACCTTACGGTTTTATGTTCATAAGATACGGTCGCTTTTGCACTCCTGGTCGTTTTCTGGTTCTCTAAGGTTGGCTACACTGCTATCGGATTCGGAGAGCGGGAAGTGAGCACAAAAAATTTCCTTCCACTCGATATGTTTGTGTGAATCCAAGCTTAATTTTATTATTGTTTTATTTTGCTCAATGTGTTGCTGTGAAGCAGATATTATGGAACACTCTGCAGTTAACGAACATCAGTACCTCTGTAGTACCTTCCAAGTTTTCCAGTGGCTGTGAAAGTGAGTTGTGAGTGTTACCATGAGTTTACTGAAGTGGCTGGGTTCAATGAAACGTGCTGGGGATGAAGATGAAGAATCAAAGAATACTAAAAAGGTGTGTGATGGCTCCCCGTGAGTATAAAGACAGAGCCTGGCTTAAACGTTGCTGAAACGTGTGATGCAGATTCAAGTGAGAATCTAGGTTATGGTTCTACACCTTCTACCATCGACTGTGTAATTCAAGGATCCAGCTACCGAAAACAAGATTTTTCCAGACTGTTGGAACGAGTCTCAGTACCGTTTTTTTCTGTCAGAGAACAAGTGGTTATTTGCAGAAAATAAAAATTTAGGCTGCAATATATGTAAAGGGGAACGTAAATTAGGATTAGGAGTTTCTAAAGGGGCAGGACTTAAGCTAATGAAGGTATGGGTAGAATGCAAGGTTCATCCCAACGGAAATAATATTAATTAACAACAAATAAGCTTCGGAAAAAATATTTGGGCGCAAAAATTCAGAATCTCACAAAAAGCTATGTTACAAATATCAGAATCTAATAAAAAGATATTTGAAAGTTGCTTAGACACTATGAATGTCAAACACCTATAAACCGCCGTTCGAGTATTTCGAACAGCATACTCAATTGCGAAAAGAAATAGACCCTTCATAGACCTACAGGCTTATGCTGAACTTCAGCAATTAAATGGTTTAGATACGGGACGAGTTCTTCATACAAATTTTAGTTGTGCTAATATTACTGAACACTTTTCACAGGAAATGAGAAATAAAATAGCAAAACCTATAACAGAAAATCAGAGGAGAATCAGTATTATGATTGACGAATCAACAACAGTTAGTATAAAATCTGTTTTAGTATTATGTTTGAGATGTGCTCTTTCAGATGATTCTGAAGTTGTTCCCTTTTTCTGGTACTTAATAGAACTTGAATCAACTACAGCAGATGTTATTACTCGAGAGATATTGAAGAATCTTTCTTCATATGGGATGAATAAAAACTTTCTGGCAGAACATTTAGTTGGTCTAGCATGTGATGGGACCTCTGTAATGTTAGGTAGAAAAATGGAGTTGGAGCGCACTTTTTAAAGTTATTTCCAGATATAGTAATCTGGCACTGTTTGGAATTGGCTGTTTCTGATACAAGAAATGAAGTTACAGGTGTTAAAAATTTCCATTCTTTCTTTGACAAATTGTATTCTTTATACAGCATGTCTCCCAAAAATCAAAAGGAACTCAACATTTGTGCTGCTTCACTGGAAGAAAGAGTTAAGAAGATTGGGAAAATATTTACAATAAGATAGGTAGCATCAAGCTGTCTGGGAAAACTATAGTGCACTAGTAAAATATTTTAGTGAGGCCAAAAATGACCACCAGAGAGACTCCAAAGAAAGGGCAAAATTCCAAGGTCTAGAAAATATGTTAACATGTGTAGAATTTCTAGAAAATATTGCAATTATGTATGATACTCTTGTTGAGTTAGCTGATTTGTCATTAGTGTTGCAGAAAAGAGAGACAAGTCTGACAGAGGCTCAAAATGCGATCAAGCGCACTATAAAAGTGTTTGAATCTATGTGTAACTCAGCTGCTGGAGAATACTACAGAACAGTTCTTCAATCAGCAGAAAACAAAAAGTTTAGAAACATAGGAGTACATGATTCTGAAAATGTTGTAAAAATTGACAGAAAGCAGTTTTTCGGAAGTCTTGTGAACAATTTAAATAACAGACTTACGGAAAATGTGTCCACATCATCTCCTCTTGGTTTTAGTTCTAGTCAACAGAGACATGAGAGAATGACAAAAGTTATCAGCGATTCAAAGGTACTATAAAAAATAATTGGCCCTCCACTTCTAGTTTGGATATCTGCTATGGTGATGAGAGTGTTGGCAACCTTTGTGACTTTTTCCACATGTCAGACAAGAGGAGGTACATTAATGCTTTTAGAAAGTATGTCGAGACTAAGGAAATTCCAGTGGAGCTGATGCCTTTAATCAAGACTGTACAGACTATTCCCATCTCTTCAGCAGAAGCTGAAAGAGCTTTCAGTACCATGAATGAGATCCACACTGAAAAGGGAAATAGGCTGCTGGTTGCAAGATCAAGCGGACTTATTTTCATAAGCAGCGTTGGATCTCGTGCATATATTTAACCCACAACCATATGTCAAGTCATGGCTACGAAAGGGGAGACGTTCAGCTGATGAAACAACTTGTCGGAAACATGAGGCCGCTGATTTTAACATCCAATATGAGTCCATTTGGAAATTGCTGGATTAATAAGGTGAGTTCCTGTAAATTTATTGTTCCAACTAAATCACTGCCTACCGTACAAACAGTTCGCACGGGACGAAATCAAATGACTGTCCATTGGTCAAAAACGTACCCGACAGTTTCGATTCAGTCCCTTTAAGAGAGTTCCGGGTAATAACCAGTTCCCTCGCTCAGGCGGAAAAGCAATTCTATATTGGTTAGAAGTAAGGAAGGAATGAAATGAAATGAAATGAAATGAAATGAAATGAAATGAAATGAAATGAAATGAAATGAATTGGCGCATGGCTTTTAATGCCGGGAGTGTCCTAGGACAAGTTCGACTAGCCAGATACAGGGCTTTCGATTTGACTCCCGTAGGCGACCTGCACATCGTGATGAGGATGAAATGATGATGGAAGACGACACATACATCCAGCCCCCGTGCCAGCGAAATTAATTAAGGTTAAAATTCCCGACCCTGCCTGGAATCGGACCCGGGATCTCTGTGACCAAAGGCCAGCCCGCTAACCATTTAGCCATGGAGCAGGGCAGGAAGAAGGAATGAACTGCAGTTTAAGAATATTAGAAAGAAAAAACTAAGAAATGAAAGATGAAAAGACAGAAAGAAAACGAAAAGAGTGGTCGAAAAGTGTAAAAGAAAACGAATAAATGTGAAATAGAACGTGAAGAGCGAATTCAAACAGCTTCGTTTCTTTTTTCTAGTGGCTTTATGTCGCACCGACACAGAGGTCTTATGGCGATGATGGGATAGGAAAGGCCTAGGAGTTGGAAGAAAGCAGCCGTGGCCTTGATGAAGGTACTGTCCCAGCATTTGCCTGGTGTGAAAATGGGAAAGCACGGAAAACCATCTTTAGGGCTGCCGACAGTGGGATTCGAACCCGCTACCTCTCAGATGCAAGCTCAAATCCGCGCGCCTCTAAACGCATGGAAAGATGGACAGAAAATGCCATAACAAGCAGAAAAAAATTAAGAATGAAGAAGGTATTTATTGACGTTCCCTGTAGTAAAGTTTGCAAGATGGAAAGAAGTAAATATGAAGGGAAAGAATGGAAGGGCATGAAGAGCAGAGGTACGAGGAAATAGAGGAGACATAAAAGCAAGGAAGATCGATAGTAACAATAATAATTTCGCATGACTTTCAAATATACCAGTGCTTGGGCAACTTGCACCCTTTTCGATGCCTGGATACAGGTATAAAGGTTCTACTGAAAAAAAAATTGAGAAGGAAAACTGGCGTAAAGGAGCGCGAAGAACCGCATTCTCCACCAAGATGAAGGACTACTGGATATCCAGAAAAAGTTATTAGTGTAAAATATGTTCTTAAGAGCCCGATATAAAAAGAAAATAATAATAGTAAGAAGAAGAAGAAGAGACCGATATGTAACAATAATAATAATAATAATAATAATAATAATAATAATAATAATAATAATAATAATAATAATAATAATAATACAGAACCGGCGGTAAAGGAAACCAAGTAGGAATTTGGAACGGGAATCACAATCCACCTAGAGGAAATCAAAACCCTGATATTTGCCAACGATATTGTTATTTTATCTGAGGCTGCAGAATATCTCGATATCCTAAGCCTTCCCTATCCCATCGTCGCCATAAGACCTATCTGTGTCGGTGCGACGTAACACAAATACCAAAAAGAAAAAAGATGAAAATATCTGGATAAATTGCTGAATGGTATGTAGAGAGTCTTGGGGAAGGGTGTAAGATGAAGATAAATTAAGTCCAAAACAAAAGTAATGGAGTGCAGTCAAATGAAGTCAGGTGATGCAAGAAATATTAGATTAGGAAATGAAGTCTTAAGCGAAGTAAGATGAACACTGTTACTTGGGTTGTAAAATAACTAACACTGGAAGGATGGAGGAGGGCGCAAAATGTAAACTTGCAAAAGCATGGGAGGCCTTTCTTAAGAAAAGAAATTTGCTCTCTTCGAACAATGATATAGGAGTCAGAAAGGTGTTTCTGAAGACAATCCTCATGAGCGTGGCATTGTATGCAAGTGAAACGTGGACGATAAGCAGTTCAGAAAGAAAGAGAACATACGCTTTTGAAATGCGGTGTTACATAACAGTTCTGAAGGTGGGATGAGTACATCAAATGACGAATGAAGAAGTACTGAACCGAATTGGTGAGAGGAGGTCGATTTGGCTAAATTTGACGAGAAGAAGAGACAGAATGATAGAACACATCCTAAGACACCCAGGACTAGTCCGGTTGATTTTTGAAGGAAGTGCTGGCGTCAAAAACGGTAGGGGTGGACAAAGGTATGTCGAGCAAATATAGGATATAGTAATTACGCAGAAATGTAAAGATTAGCACATGGCAGGGTGGTATGGAGGAGGGCTGCATCAAACCAGTCTACGGACCGATGACTCAAATAATAATAATAATAATAATAATAATAATAATAATAATAATAATAATAATAATAATAATAATAATAATAATAATAATAATAATAAATCTACATCTACTTGTCCCTTCATTCAGTCTACTACACAGGTACCTCACCACTAAGTTCCGAAGTTATTTTTAATTATTACTTGTTGCCTTCTTGGCTGCTAAATCTACACGCAAGGTTCTCGCTGATGCTAAAATAGGATTCTGCCCAGCCCACAGTTCTATAGCACTTTATTTATCACAGTCTGGTTGTGAGCATGCGATAGCAAGTGCTCGTGTTGATAAGAAAGGAAGGTTTACTAACCACAGCAGCGCAATTATACAGAAGAAAGAAAACGTAGGTGGTGCCACATACACACATATCTACTTAGATTACTGGAAGAGACGAGGGTACTTCAGTTCTATACTAGCTTGCCGTATGAAGTAAAATTTCGGCAACTCGAGAAGTAGAGTTGAGGATTCTTTTTAGGTTTCCAGTCTCTCATAATGCCTTTGTTGGCAGGACCTAGTGTTTACAGTGCACTATGTCTTCTGGTGTAGGCTAGAGCAATTTTGTTACTTTCATAGATCTGTCTCTGTCTTATCCTTGGCTTTGACAATATGCAAGTGACTGAGGTATGAGCGATGCTAGTAATGCCAATCCTTATGCAGCCAGTCCCTGCTATGAATGGTGTGAAAATGTTGCTCATAGGGTCGGTTGGTGCATGCATTTCAGTGGGCTTGGCAGACTGATATGTAATAGCAACTCTGGCTCGGTGAGGAAAGCAACCTCATTCCTCATTGCCCTAGTACGCCTCTTCAGTGATGCCTAGGCCATCTATGACAGCTGATGGCAGAGCTGTTGAGGATCCCACCAGCGGCATCGCTGACGGACTGAACATACATACAGTCTCTCATAGCATACAATTAACAAAATGGCAAAACCTTTTACACATAAACAAGTTTTATGGCTTGGGGCCATCCGAAAATTTATATAACGTTATGCGACAAAATATGTGACGGAAGTGACGTCACATTAGTCGTTACCGTACGCCTTGGTCTCTAAAGATGCTGCGTGTGTGGTTGTGTATAAATGGAAAGTGTACCGTCAGTGACGTCATATTAGTCGTTACCGTACGCCTTGGTCTCTAAAGATGCTGCGTGTGTGGTTGTGTATAAATGGAAAGTGTACCGTCAGTGACGTCATATTAGTCGTTATCGTACGCCTTGGTCTCTAAAGATGCTGCGTGTGTGGTTGTGTATAAATAGAAAGTGTACCGTCAGTGACGTCATATTAGTCGTTACCGTACGCCTTGGTCTCTAAAGATGCTGCGTGTGTGGTTGTGTATAAATGGAAAGTGTACCGTCAGTGACGTCATATTAGTCGTTATCGTACGCCTTGGTCTCTAAAGATGCTGCGTGTGTGGTTGTGTATAAATGGAAAGTGTACCGTCAGTGACGTCATATTAGTCGTTACCGTACGCCTTGGTCGGCAAAGATACAGCGGCTGCAAGTGCAATTATGATGCAAATAAATTATTCGTTATCAATATTTGAGTTTCATTTATTCGAAGACATATTCATGTTCCTTAGCTTTCCGCAAAGGGAAACGTTCCTCTTTTCAAAAATAAACTTGGTGAGTATTTACATGTTTGTACCAAAGCTAGGGTCTTTTTTATTACATTCCTAACCATACACAACCAGGATGAATGGCACAGGTAAGAGAGCGCTGACTTTCTGAGCCCGAGGTGGCAGCTCGGCCCAGTGCTCACATAGGCCAACCTCTTGTCTGTAAACTTAACTGCTGGTAAAATAACTCCTAAGGGGAAATCTCAAATGTCTCTGAAATGTAGTTAGTGGAGTATAAAATTATTATTATTATTATTATTATTATTATTATTATTATTATTATTATTATTATTATTATTATTATTAGTTAATTTTTACCACCAACAGAGTGTGACTCCAATTATTGGTGGCTTAAACAAGATACAGTTTGCAAGTATATTATTAAAAAAATGGAAATTATAGAATTAACATTAAAATTTAGAAAGGTATAAAATTATCTCTAAAAATATTGCTTTTTGCAATATCCGAGGTAATCTCTTTTCATTTTTGACTCTGTTAATTTATAACTGCTACTTTTTTCAGTTTGCTGAAAGTTATTTTGAACAAGTTAATTAAAATAGTATGACAGGTTTCGTTCGTGAAAGAACGTCATCAGATTCTATCAAATCATACTGAAACATATTTAGATGTGGATAGGCAGTTATGTTTACTTCCATTTAAATCCTTAAAAACTTGAATTTTGGAATTTGACTTAATGAAATCCTCACTGCTCTCCATTCTAGCAGAGAATGACTAAATTTCTGTGAGTTATGAGCTTGAATCTGGGAGATGATGGATTCGACACCAGCTCTGCATCCTTGCGAATACCTTCGATGTGTTAATGTGACGTCAAACCGCTAGAAATGAAAGAGTGGGAATAGAAGAATACAGTTCCAGTGTCATGCTCGGAGGAAGTGTACGGAATAGAATCAAGTCCAAAGGCACGTTGTTACGAGATATGCCATTCACGGTTTTCACAACAACATTTGCAGAACAAATCACTTTCATTATCCACCATCACATAGGTTATCAGAAGAAGAAGCCTGGCTTTCTACGGACACTTACATAAACAATGTATTCCCATAGGCTGTCCTATGAGGTTTTTAAAGTATCCAGCAAGAGTGAAGCCACTGCATCCCTCTGGATCAAACCGGTGGAGAAGGATCTTGCAGAACTTAATAAATCATGCCATAATAATTACCAGAAGTGACTACCGTTCAAATATCAAAATCACACACTTCCTAACATCCCTTAAAGAAGCAAACTACTATGAGACCAGGAAATGGTCTGCGGAACTGAAAAGAGTTCAGCAAGAAAATAAAGGATTGCTTGGCCTACATTAAAGCTCAACGTACAAAACAGAAAGCAGCTGCCAAACCCACCATCAAGAACACCAGTAGCGGAAAACATCGACAACAACAACAACAACAACAACAACAACACAGCTAAAGTACCGTAGTCATTAGGTGGACCAAAGGAACTAAAACGAAATCAGAATCTATTATAGACTTTCATCAAAGTGTTCTAGAATATATAGACCTAACTAATTTTAGCCTCAGAAGTTATTTTACACAGATTTTCCAGCACATTTTTCCCTTATGTATTGTTTCCGACAATTATTCCACACCCTGTAACGTCGCGGATGATAACAGTGTCTGACATTTGAACTTGGTTCTGTTTTATGACCGGATGCGTTTCCTGCATATTCGCTGAAGTGAGTTTCTCTGGTGGTTGGTAGTGCCGTGTGTCTTATGTTTTTGAAGAGGAGGGGACATATACAAGGAACCAGTCCCCGAGCAAAAGGAATCAACCAGCCTAGCCGGGAAGTGAACCCGGAACCCTCTGAACCGTACTTGAAGGCCTATATTTACAAATATTACCTTCAATACAGAAATCGAGAAGCATCAGAAATGCAAACATGAATTTCAGTTACACGAATTTTCTCGAGCTTGAAAATACTGATTTCGAATGATCTGCAGACCGGCCGTTATAAATAGAATGAGAAACCATGCGAGCGGAGCATCTGTTTCTTCTAGTTATAAATTTGCTACATGGACCACCCACGGGGAACACGCCCATCGCACTTCCTCATGTCGTGAGGCTGACATCAGTGAACGACATAATTAGATTATGGGTGACGCGTAATAACAACATAGTGCACTTAGTTGCAAATCGGTCCACGATAGCATCCGCCGGCGTGGGAAGGCGTGAGGAAAGAAATATACTGGACCGCCTCTGACGTTACACTTTACCTATGTAATTCTACTCATTATGACTTGAAGTGTTACCAACGTCCGGAATTTGATGTTGATGAAATTGTTATTCAAGGAGGCCTAACATCGGTGTCCGGACATTTCGTACCACGGACATTCCGTACCACTTGATTTTTGAGGACATTTCGTACCACCTAGGTCGTTATCTACCTGCGAACGGTATTCCTGTAATCCTCATATATTTACGACAGGACAATCCGTACCACTTGATGTCAAATTGGAATTCCATTTCCAAGCCAGCGGGTGTGCAACAGACACACTTTGGAAATCAGAAACAAAAATCATTTACAACATTTACCAAAGAAAACTTCTACTGTACATTATTTTAATAATTTCCCTTTAAACTATACCTATCACTTACGTTTAAGTAAATATTATCATAAGGAAGCAGATTTTTTGATGTATGAATCCTGAAACGAAACAATACAATAGAAATATTCATCGAGTTCGGGCGCAATGTGCCTGGCGAGCACAAGAATGGATAATATTACTATTATTGTGAATATTAACTAAGTAAAACAAAATATTCTGATGAACTGGGCGATATGTGAGTTGTATAATTGGATGGTTCGGCCGCCGCCACCTCCTCCGGCTCCCAGAGGCCTCCTCCACCACCACCACCCGAGGGGCCTTCCCAGGGGCCTCCTCCACCACCGCCACCCGAGGGGCCTTCCCAGGGGCCTCCTACGCCACCGCCACCCGGGAGGGCTTAAAAGGGGCCCGCTCCGCCACCCGCGGGAAATTTGAATTTGTAAACAAAGCCACGTGCTTTTTGACAGCTGTCATCGACAACAACGAATCGCTAACCTCACTGCTGCCATCTTGACGGGCCTAAACCTCAGTGGTACCAACTTAACCTTACTAGCGCGAGATTTGAATCGGTAAACAAAGCCACGTACTTTTTGACAGCCACGTGCTTTTTGACAGACAACAACGCATCGCTAACCTCAGTACTGCCATCTTGACGGGCCTAAACCACAGTGGTACCAACTTAACCTAGCTAACGCGAGATTTGAATAGGTAAACAAATCCACGTGCTTTTTGACAGCTACGTGTTTTTTGACAGACAACAACGTATCGCTAACCTCATTGCTGCCATCTTGACGGGCCTAAACCATAGTGCTGCCAACTTAACCTAACTAGCGCGAGATTTGAATCAGTAAACAAAGCCACGTGCAGCTGTCATCCGCCATCTTTAATCAAGAGAGCACCGTGCTGCCCTCTTTCGTAAGCTGTCATCCGCCATCTTTAATCTACAGAACACCGTGCTGCCCTCTTTGTGGTGGCGGAAAATTCTACATTCTCTTGTTTGGAAACAAACCCATGCGCTTTTTTGACAGCTATCATCCGCCATCTTTAATCTAGAGAGCACCGTGCTGCCCTCTTTAGCTAGATACCTTTGAAATGTGGTGGCGGCAAATTCCACGTGTTCTAGTTTGGAAACAAACTCATGCGCTTTTTTGACAGCTATCATCCGCCATCTTTAATCAAGAGAGCGCCGTGCTGCCATCTATAGCTAGATAGCTTTGAAATGTGGTGGCGGTAAATTGCACGTTCTCTTGTTTGGAAACAAAGCCACGTGCTTTTTGTTATCCGCCATCTTTAATCTAGAGAGCACCGTGCTGCCCTCTTTAGCTACTTACCTTTGATATGTGGTGGTGGCAAATTCCACGTGTTCTTGTTTGGAAACAAACCTATGTGCTTTTCTGACAGCTGTCAACCGCCATCTTTAATCCAGAGAGAACAGTGCTGCACTCTTTAGTTGAAATGTGGTGGCAGCAAATTCCACGTGCTCTTGTTTGGAAACAAATCAACGTGCATTTTTGACAGCTGTCATCCGCCATCTTTAATCAACAGAGCATCGTGCTGCACTCTTTAGTTGAAATGTAGTGGCGGCAAATTCCACGTGCTCTTGTTTGGAAACAAATTCTACGTACTCTTCAGCTGTCATCCACCATCTGTAATCAAGAGAGCACCGTGCTGCCCTCTTTGTGTTGGCGGATAATTTGAAAAATTCTTTTTGACAAGCAGCCATCTTTAATCCAGAGAGAACAGTGCTGCCCTCTTTAGCTACTTACCTTTGAGGCGGCTAATTAGAAAAATTCTATTTGACAAGATGCCATCTTTAATGAAAATAGCGTCGTGCTGCAATCTTGCGGGTATTCTTTACGTCACAGCTGTCATCCACCATCTTGCATTGCTAACCTTAGTGCTGCCCTCTTTAGCTACTTACCTTTGAGGTGGACTATTTGAAAAAAAATCTATTTGACAAACTGCCACCCGCCATCTTGCATCGCAAACCTCAGTGCTGCACCCTTTAGTTGAAATGTGGTAGCGGATAATTTGAAAACATTTTTTTTTGACAAGCAGCCATCTTTAAACTACAGAACACCGTGCTGCTATCTTTATCGTAGTAGCGAGCAATTTAAAATCTAGATGCTTTTTCTAACAGCTGTCATCCGCCATCTTTAATCTAGAGAGCACCGTGCTGCCCTCTTTGTAGTGGTGGTAAATTCCACGTGCTTTACAAACCCACGTGCTTTTTTGACACCTGTCATCCGCCATCTTTAATCAAGAGAGCGCAGTGCCGCACTCTATGTGGTGGCGGATAATTTGAAAAATTCTTTTTGACAAACAGCCATCTTTATTCAACACAGTTACCGCTATCTTACATCGCTTACCTCGGTGCTGCACTCTTTAGTTGAAATGTGGTGGCGGTAAATTCGAACAAGTTTAACCATACATCGGGGGAGCTAGAGTAAGCACGTGCTGCAGTGATGACGTCATCATGCATGTTTAGACTTGTCCGTTTTCTTAAGAGTAAGTCGGTGTAAAGGAATGCAATAAGTATGCATCATAAAAACAAGAGTGTGCATGTGCTGCAGCGATGACGTTATTGTAGGTGCACATTTTAAACCCGTTCGTTGACTAAAAGCTTTAGTCTTCGAGAAACAGTGATAGAGAGTGGAGTGCAAACATGACGAAAACATTAATAGTTGATGTGCAAGGCTTTAAAGTAAGCGGAAACAAATTTGTGTTTAAAGAGGTGGCAGTGTTAGATTGCAGTGTGTTGTGGGCACCAAAACTTGTTAGTTTAGTATTTAGCCCACCGTTCCCTTACTGTTTGCAAACAGATGAAGATAAAAAGCAGACTCAGTGGATTGAAAACAATTTAGGTTTGAAGTGGGAAGAAAAAGGAATACCTTATCGTTTTCTACCTTTAATGATGACAGGTGTCAAAAAAGCACGTGGGTTTGTAAAGCACGTGGAATTTACCACCACTACAAAGAGGGCAGCACGGTGCTCTCTAGATTAAAGATGGCGGATGACAGCTGTTAGAAAAAAGCATCTAGATTTTAAATTGCTCGCTACTACGATAAAGATAGCAGCACGGTGTTCTGTAGTTTAAAGATGGCTGCTTGTCAAAAAAAATGTTTTCAAATTATCCGCTACCACATTTCAACTAAAGGGTGCAACACTGAGGTTTGCGATGCAAGATGGCGGGTGACAGCTTGTCAAATAGATTTTTTCAAATAGTCCGCTTCAAAGGTAAGTAGCTAAAGAGGGCAGCACTAAGGTTAGCAGTGCAAGATGGTGGATGACAGCTGTGACGTAAAAATTACCCGCAAGATAGCAGCACGATGCTCTTTTCATTAAATATGGCAGCTTGTCAAATAGAATTTTTCAAATTAGCCGCCTCAAAGGTAAGTAGTTAAAGAGGGCAGCACTGTTCTCTCTGGATTAAAGATGGCTGCTTGTCAAAAAGAATTTTTCAAATTATCCGCCACCACAAAGAGGGCAGCACGGTGCTCTCTTGATTAAAGATGGTGGATGACAGCTGAAGAGCACGTAGAATTTGTTTCCAAAAAAGAGCACGTGGAATTTGCCGCCACCACATTTCAACTAAAGAGTGCAGCACGATGCTCTGTTGATTAAAGATGGTGGATGACAGCTGTCAAAAAAGCATGCTGATTTGTCTCCAAACAAGAGCACGTGGAATTTGCTGCCACCACATTTCAACTAAAGAGTGCAGCACTGTTCTCTCTGTATTAAAGATGGCGGTTGACAGCTGTCAGAAAAGCACATAGGTTTGTTTCCAAACAAGAGCACGTGGAATTTTCCACCACAACATTTCAAACGTAAGTAGCTAAGAGGGCAGCACGGTGCTCTCTAGATTAAAGATGGCGGATAACAAAAAGCACGTGGCTTTGTTTCCAAACAAGAGAACGTGCAATTTACCGCCACCACATTTCAAAACTATCTAGCTATAGATGGCAGCACGGCGCTCTCTTGATTAAAGATGGCGGATGATAGCTGTCAAAAAAGCGCATGAGTTTGTTTCCAAACTAGAACACGTGGAATTTGCCGCCACCACATTTCAAAGGTATCTAGCTAAAGAGGGCAGCACGGTGCTCTCTAGATTAAAGATGGCGGATGATAGCTGTCAAAAAAGCGCATGGGTTTGTTTCCAAACAAGAGAATGTAGAATTTTCCGCCACCACAAAGAGGGCAGCACGGTGCTCTGTAGATTAAAGATGGCGGATGACAGCTGACGAAAGAGGGCAGCACGTTGCTCTCTTGATTAAAGATGGCGGATGACAGCTGCACGTGGCTTTGTTTACTGATTCAATATCCCCGCGGGTGGCGGAGCGGGCCCCTGGGAAGGCCTCCCGGGTGGCGGTGGCGGAGGAGGCCCCTGGGAAGGCCCCTCGTTTGGCGGTGGTGGAGGAGGCCCCTGGGAAGGCCCCTCGGGTGGCGGTGGTGGAGGAGGCCTCTGGGAGCCGGAGGAGGTGGCGGCGGCCGAACCATCCAATTATACTACTTATGTGATTGAAGGTCACGCGGAAACAGGAAACGAAAAGGTGGAAAGAGCTAGGTTCCCGCGAATGACGAATAAGACATAAGAATTAACACGTGTGCCAATCAGTACCAGTTGAGCCCGACGTAAACATCAGCAGTGGTCACACGGTGCGGTGGCGTCTGCGCCAGTAGTGGACAATGGATATACAAATGAATACATGCAGTAGGATATCTTTTTTCCTTCGCAATATTCCCCACTTTTTCAAGTGGTACGAAATGAACTCTCCAAAATATTTTGAAGTTATTAACTGACACTTCACAGGTAATCAGCCGGTCAAGTGGTACGAAATTTCCGGTGGTACGAAATGTCCTAGAACACTAACATCTAGGTCCCCAATGGTACGAAATGTAACGACAATTTAAAAGTTCAAAATTCATCCACTGACCAGAATTCAAAACAGGACAATTAAGAATGAATGGATGAATATGAATTTGAAATAATCAGCGGATCCAACTCACAATAAGTTACTGAAAGTTAAAAAACTCCTAAATCGATCCACTGACTAGAATTCAAAAAGGCTACGATGAAAAATGAACATGAACTTAAAACAATAATTGGATTCGACCCGCAATTCCCCACCTTCCCAGAAACTGTCTTAAACAATAGTATTACTGACCAAGGGGCTGCTTCCAAAGAACACACAAGTAGTTCCATGGTTCCAATTCAATCATCCCTTGGTCACCCCTTTTAGTCGCCTCTTACGACAGGCAGGGGATAACGTGGGTGTATTTTTCGTCTGCGTCCCCCACCCATAGGGGGGTAGAGAGAGACAGAGAGAGAAAGAGAGAGAGAAAAGAGGGGATACGACACTTCGAAAAATGAAGTACCGGACAAAGAAATACGAGGGCCACGAAGGGTGTGATAATGAAAGACTCCCTAAGCCTCGAATGCTCTAATACCATCGGGGTCGGAAAAAAAAAAAGTTGACCGAGGGAGGTCGGAGAGTATAGATGAAAGTTAGGAGCCTAGCACAAGTAAGTGGAAGCAATGCCAGGACTCAGCTAAGGGCCCCGTGGTCGCCCAAGTTGAGAGCCCTTGAGGCCCCTTTTAGTCGCCCCACCGACAGGCAGGGTATACAGTGGGTGTATTATTCATTTGCGTGTCCCATCCACAGGTTTTACGGCCGGATGCCAAGTGAAATAACTTATCTAACAGTAATAAATCAGGAGATTTTTGAAGTGTTGTGTTGACAGTTATTTACGGATTTAACTATTCAAAATGTAGGGTATGACCAATACAACAAAGATCTTTACACTGCTATAATTTGCACCGTGTGTGGCTTCAACCAAGGGAAGATGTCCAATATGTTTTCTTTCTAGAGTATTTCCTTTACCGAGCGAGTTGGCTGTGCGGTTAGGGAGTTAGTGGGTTCGAACTCCACTGTCGGCATCCCTGATAATAGTTCTCATTGCTTCACCATTTTTACACCTGCCCAGCCACACTGGGCAAGTATCAACGGGCGCCCAGCTGAGCATCTCTGGTGTAAAATTTTAAAAGCAATAATAATCAAATGGCACAATAGCCGCCGGCGTCTTGGAAAGTTTTGGCAAGCCAACTGACGAGCCCATTGCCATATTGGGACCAAACGACTGAAAAAGCCTTGTTTTTAACACTTTTAATATTGCTTGTCTCAGATCCCACTAAACTACTTAAACTGTTTCCAGTGATGTTAATGTTCCGTAATTCTGTCTCACAGGTGTTCTTTTTCGTGCCGGTATATAATTATAATAACACTAGGGTGACATATTTTAGCACTTTCAAATACCACCGTATTGAGCCGCGATCAAATCTGTCAACTAGCTCAGAGGACTGGCGCTCTACCGTCTTAACCACTTACTCCGATAGTATTCAATTTTGCAACAATATATTCATGTTCCTACCTGTGGGCACTGTCTTCTTGAATGTGCCATAACAAATTTGTAACTTTCTTTCAGCTGCTTCAGTCTCCACCTTGGCTTTGACAGTATGAAAGTCACTGAGGTAAGCATTTCATTGGGTTTAGCAGACCGATATTTAATATCACCTTCGGGTCAGTGAGGAGAGAAACGGGAAACCACCTCCTCCTTATTTCCCTAGTACGCTTCCTCAGTGACCCCACAGGCTATATGTGAAGTACCTTATCCAGCCAGTCTCAGCTGTGCATGGTGTGAACTTGTCACTAAGAGGTTCAGCTGATGTATGCCTTTCAGTGGGTTTGGCAGAGTGACGTGTAATAGCACATTACGGCTTGTTGAAGAAAACAACGGAAAACTACCTCACTTCTCATGTTCTAGTATACGTTTTCAATGGCACCTAGGCTATCTAACATGCTTGTCGTAGAGCTGTTGTGAATTTATCCAGCCTTTAGGCAAAATACATTCATAGAGAAGGGCAATGGAGTAAGTTAGGGGCAAGCCACAGAATGATTCAAGAGTGAACTGTAAGAGACCGAATTTGAAAAGAATGGCATCTGCAATGCACTTAAATTCCCGTAACTGGAAACCAGAAGGAAGGAACAACGTCGTGTATCACCCACAAAATTATTATCAGGCTTCACCTCATTACAGCTTACATAATCTTGATCACAATGCCCGCAGCAGGGGATGGAATGAATGGTGTATCATTAAGAAGGATAGTGGGGTTTTAGGCCCCTCCCTTTAGTAGTGACATTGATCACTCTATTACATTGTAAAAGACGAGTAACCCGATAGCCATATTTTTTGCGAGCAGTATTTTGTTCTTTTCAGAAAGACTCGCTGGATTGATGCCTTCTAATAGAACAGGATAAAGACCCCCTTCCTTTAGATTATATTTGTGTGTGACTAACAATAAAAATGATTCTGAGAACTGATCACCTTGCTTGGCAGTTTCCCCACCGTTAATCTTTTTTAATGAAAGGATTGTTGGAGATCTCAGCTCGTCTATCACGTAGAGTAGAAGATCCTCGTAGATTTCCTTGATGATGATAGTAACTGTAATATAAACATCTGTACATCGTGATTATTGCAACCAAGTCCCTTCAAGTTCTTCTAAGAAGACATGGAAATGTAAATGAGGTTCAGTAGTGCACCCTACGGGTCAGGGTAACCACAGTAATTCCCAACTAGTCAGTTAAATATATCTCAGGGTATCCTTGCCTCCAGAAAAATGGTTAATTTTTCTATGTTTGGTTTTACGTGTGTCCGAGGAGAAATACCGGTATCATAAGCAGCTCAGAAAAAGTAACGATGCCATGCGCGATGTAGAGAAAGTAACGATATCCAACGCTCAGTAGTTGTTTCGTAAACACAAATTTCATCCATCCTTTTAGAAATAAAAGTATATATTCGCACAACGAGAACCTTACATACTAAATAAAACTATTAACTACCAATATAAATGAAAACTCACTTCATTATATAAGAAACTAATCAAGAAACACATTTATTAAATTGTCAAGTTTCGCAAAAGAAATGGTTAATATCAGGTATGACTTATAATCTTCAAGTATCAACTTAATAAATTAATATTTTAATCAATGAATCAAATATGTTAGGTCAGCGCTGCCTATTTCCTAAACTAAGCTTTCATCTGAATACACTGAGTAACGTATTCCTGAAATGAATTATCTTCCTTTCTAAAAATTACATATGGTTACTTAAATATGTTATATCACAGTCCTTTGGCGACGGTCGAAATTCATTATTCCAATAAATTATTCCATAAATCACGGTATAATTATATAGCTCATTAAAAATACAACCATCACGTTGTTCAAGTCTCTACGAAAAAGAATTGAATTTGAATAATATGTCCTGAATACAAATATCAGTGACCTATATTATGTTCAAAAGTATCTGAGTTCGTTGATGCAGGTTAGCGTGAAGAAAATGAAATATTGAATGACGCACTAAGTTCCTCGGTCCTATTGCCATTTAAATTACGGCTCCTAACTAAGTATTCGCTCTAATAATATTCATATTAACCAAAACATCGATGATTTCCTACGTAAATGTCAAATAAATTCCCTATTCTAGCTAAATAATTTCTTATGTATCGTATACCAGCTCAATATACATACAGCCAGTAAGCATTTACCATATATATGTGTGCTAATGCCAACACAAAGATATTTCAATACTACATTACGTTACTACTTGCATACACGCTCATTCTTCCAAGCAATATCCATTCATTCAGTATATGACATAATCATGTATTCATTTATTCATCACCGGTTGTTATTCCTGTCAAACCACTTTCACACATCATTAAAATATATATAATATTACAGTTCGTACCTTGCTGTAGTTCCTCGCTGGGGCATACTTATATCCTGTAATGGCACTGCATGTGCTCCAACATCACATTTTAAACATATCAAATACGCTTTACCTCCTATTACTCTGCGCAATATAACATTTCAAATACTATACACACTTCCAATATCTCACCATTAACCTACAATTCAATTCATATTTAACTCATCTAGCATTCACAACTAGCGCGTTTAACCTCCAATACTTAATTATACAACGATATGTATCCCATAAATAGCGCAGAATTCGTTCCTCAGAACGCATTTCTTAATCTTGCAATTCCGTATATAACCCCAAATTCAATATCTTTCCTTTCAATAAAATCATACAGCAAAGAGTATGGTAACTAGTCTTGACCAATTCAATGTGCGTCCCTCTGTGACGTAACCGGGTTTGACTATTACTACATCACGCATGGACCTTCCTAACTAACCGGGATTCTTTGAAAACAGCTGTAGCACTATGTCGTATTTTTAAATGGTATTCCTTCATCCTTGGATAAAGTAACGTAGTAACATGCTATCACTTCATAACGAGATATCAACTAAATATTTCACACAGCACTTTCTTATATTCATAAGCACACTTAATTATCTCATGCTTAGGCTATTCAGATCTACTGTATATACTGGTAATACTCCACATAAGAAATTATATTACTTAATACTATTACTTAGCTCGCCATTCAATATCTCGGGCCTTAGTTGCTTCTCGGTGCGGTCGTAGTCCTTGGGTCAGGAACTGGGCAGGATTTTCCACCAGTGGTACGTCAGGTAGAATGATCTCCTCCGCACGGGTCGGGTGGTTTTAACGGCCAGGACGACATCTCCCTCCAGGTTGGTCTATGCCGATTTAGCAAGCCATAATCTGCTCAGCAAGACAGTAGACAAAATGCGATGACTCTGAAAAATATAAGCTCATCATAGCTCTGCGTAGAATATATATTTTATGGTGATTGCTTCCTTATTTGGTTTTTCTAGTAATTATTTTCACTCAGCGTGGCTTAATCTCGAGCTCTTTCGTCTCAATCAAGTTCCTATTTTCAAACGGCTTTGCGTCTGAGTATCTGGACGTATTATTCTAAGCTTCAGGATTTTACTTGCTCTTTCCAGTATTTTAACGCTTATTTACACGATTCGCTCAGTATTTCCTTGTTTTCAGCGTAATACTTCTTGCAAAATGTGGTCAATATTGCTTATCTTAGAGTGCGAAGTTCGGAACGTCTTGTTCTCACCACCTCAATTTTTCAAGACAGTTTTAGTAATAATCTGTTTATCCTTCTTATTTTTTTAAAAACAATTCTATCGATTTCACACCATTGTACACCGCCTTCATAGTGGTAGGTTCTAGTTAGTCAAGGCCTCCTAGCATACATCAATATCGATTTCTTATTGTACATTTCTTTGCCTTGGCTGGCCTCTACCTTCCGTAGGCGCCATTTTGAATACGTCCAGTAAATGCATCGGGTACATTTTATTCCCCCAGTACAGATTAAATATATTGCTTGCGATATATTTATTCTCTTGAATTATGATTGACAAATGTGACGATGCATTTCTGGTATTTCTCCATGGTTCTTTGATCGATTAATGGATTTTATTTCTCTATGGAATCGTATCGATTATTCTATTATTATGATTGATGTTTTCTTAGCTTCTATACGCCTATCTCTTTGCATATCAGCTGACTCACAAATATGTTTACTCTAGACTTGGTTTGTACTTCTGTGGGACTTATATTATCGTTTCTCCAGCCTTATTTTCTGGGAAATATAACTTCATATTACACGCATTGTGGACGTTTTTGTATTTTCCATCCATGCTTGTAATAAGATATGCGTTATTTCCATAAGCATGTTCAATTCTATACGGTCCTTCATATAAATGGTTGAACTTAGCGCATATTTTAGCTGGTGCGTTCGTTATTGGTGCCTTTTTAATTAAAACGAGATCGTTTTTCTTGAATGGTGCGCGAAATCTTGTCTTTCGTAACCTTCTTAGTCTTTTCTCAGACTGTTGTTTTAGCCTCTCTTGGACCATTTTATTGATCTGCTGGATGTCTGGTTTCTGTTCAAGTGATATGTTTAATATATTGTCCCATGTTCTTCGTGATTCTTCATTGTAATGTACCAAGTTTGGGACCTGAGCAGTTGATTCATTTATGGTGTTATTTAGGCATTCTTCTATTGTCTCTATTATATCAATCCATTTCCAGTGACAATGACTGCAGTATATCCTACAGAATTTGGCTATTTCTTTCATGTATCGCTCCACTGGATTTGCAGATGGGTGTCGAACTGAACATAATGTGTGTTTTATGCCCATATTTTTCATTCTTTCTCGGAACAGCATAGATGTGAATTGTGTTCCCCTGTCTGATAATATCCTTTCGGGCTTGCCCATTTTAGGAAATACCTTCTCCACTAATCTGTGTAGAACTTGCTTCGTATTTGACCGTTGTATTGGCTGTAGCGATATGTACTTCGAAAAGATGTCAATTACTACCAATATGTATTTGTTTCCCTTTTTGGCTGTTGGTAGTTTTCCAAAAATATCGATTGCATATATTTCTCTTACTTTAGATGGCAGTATGGCGATAGGTTGGTTACTAGTGATAAAATTGTTGTGTTTGACCCGCTGACAAATATCACAGGTCTTAATTGTGCTTCTGACTGACTTCCTCAACCCTGTCCATGTGAACTTCTCTGATAGTGTTGCAATGACTTTATCAATTCCTGCATGTCCTGTTACTTTATGCACGTGCCAAATTAATTCACATTGCAGTGTTTGTGGTACTACTATTCTTTTCTTGTTTGTGTTCTTATCTATGACTTTCGTTAATAAGCCGCTCAACATCTCATATTTGTCTTCTATTAACGGTTCCCTCTCATCAGCCATCAACTTGTCAATTATGATCTTTAATTTTTCATCCATTTTCTGATATTCAGCAAGGTCTTCTAGTTTTGATAGCAATTCCTGGTCTTGACTATCTAGCGTTAACTGTAAAACATTCTCCTCATGGTCTGCTGGATTTCTGCTTAATGCATCAGCTAATATATTTTCTTTCCCGCTGCAGTGTTCAATTTTTAGATTAAATTGCTGTGTGTAAAGCATCCACCTAGTTACTCTTTCGCTGGTCAGCATTGCTTTTAACCCAAAGGTTAATGCCTTATGATCCGTTCTGATGATCACGGGGTATCCATAAATAATTCGTCTCCATTGCTGTAGTGCATGTATTATGGCAAGGAGTTCGAGCTCCGTCGTCGTATAATGTAGCTCGTGTTTTCGCAGTTTCCTGCTCGTAAAGGCTAAGTATGTCCGTCTCTTACTCTCCTTTTCCTCTTGGTATAAACATGCTCCAACACCAATATTTGATGCATCTGCCTGGACAATAAAATCTTTCTCGAAATCAGGGTACCCTAGTTTGATGCTTTGCCTAAGCAATTCTTTCATTTTTATGAACGCGTTTTCGGCTTCCTCGTTCCATTTCCAACGGTTATTCGCCTTTAAGAGTTCCTGGAGCGGTGCAGCTATTTCTGTATAACCTCTACAGTGGTCTGAAAAGAATCCAGTCATACCTAGGAATTGTCTTATGTGTTTCACTTTAGAGGGACGTGGGAAATCACAGATTGCTTTGATTTTTACCGGGTTTGGCTTAACTCCTTCGCCGTCTATTATATGTCCAAGGAAAAGCACTTGGTTTTGGCAGAATTTTGACTTTGCTAGGTTAATTTTAAATCCGGTTTTCTGCAGGTTACTCAGCAATTTTTCTAATTTTTCACAGTGTTCTTCGAAAGTTGTACTGCCAAATACCAGATCATCGACATAACAGTTGACAAATCCTTTTACTTCATCAGTTAGGTTCTTATCTAAGGCCCTTATCAAAACAGCAGAACTGTTTTTCAACCCAAAAGGCAACCTGCAGTAGGCGTACGTTTGGTTATCAAACATAAATCCTGTCAATATCCTTGACTTTTCCTCCAGTACAATGTGGTGGAAGGACGATGTGCAGTCTAAGCTTGAAAAGTACTGCAGACTTCTAAATTTTTTTATTATATCCTTAATCCTTGGGACCTTATTGTATTCTGGAATAAGTCGCTCATTGAGGACCCTGGCATCAACGCACGGCCTGAGTTTTCCGTTGCTTTTCTTTACTATTACCAGCGGGTTCAAATAAGGTGTGGTTGTCTTTACCATTATACCGTCTGCCATCATTTCCTGAATAATTTTTCTTACTTCTGTTAAATACCTTTCTGGTACATCGTATAATTTTCCTTTATATGGTGTCCAGTCATTGACTAATATTTTGTATTTAAAGTTGGGTATTTGACCCGGTTTATTGTCGAAAACTTCGATATATCTCTTCAAAATTTCATAGATTTTCCGCTTTTCTGTGGATGATATTGTGGCTTCGGTCATAGTTTTCCAAATTTCAGTTTTCTCTTCCTCCTCCTCTTCGATAGCCATTATTTCTTCGAGCCTTTCAATTAATCCTAAATCTATATCTTGTTCATACACGTCATTCTTTTGATCTTGGCCTTCCATGATCTCAGGATCAATTTCCTTCACCATAATCTTCAAGTGTTCATTTTCGTCTGTAAGATTATTGAGTTGTATGGTTTCTATAGACTGCATTCCACCACTTTCTGTTACTGGGAACCGGACTTCTCGTCTTTCCATATCAATGGTCATTCGTGTCGTTAACATGAAGTCTATACCAAAGATGATATTATATTTTATTCTCTTCATGATCATGAATGGATGTTCAAATCTGTGTCTTCCTATCATGACTGTAACGTATGCTTGCAGCTTGCAATCAACAGATTTATCTGGGATTATTCCTCTTATTTTAACTCCTGATACTGGGATTGTCGGTATGTCGATTCTTTTAACAAGTTCTTGGAAAAACGTCGATGCCATTACACTGATACTTGCTCCAGAGTCCACCAAGCAATGCAACTTTATGTCGGCCACTGTTACTATGATTACGGGTAAGCTAAATTTTGTTCTCTCTTTGCCTTGTTCATTTTCGTCAAGCAGATCATCAGGTCGAATATCCCAGTGGTCTACTTGCGCAATTATCTAACTACGAATTTTGTCAATTTTTCCATTTCTTTTGCTACTTGATGTCTCCTCACTTTTCAATTGGAAATCGGAGTTTTTTTTCAGGTGGCTCCGAATTTCCTATGAATTCAGGAGTGTTTGGGTTGAGTCTCCCCTCTTCAGCTTTCCTTCGTTTATACGATTGTAATTCGAGGCTCTCCGCTCCCTCGATGTCTCCATTTATGTCTTTGTCTTTTATTGCTTCTTCCCATCTGTTCTTATTTCGTCTTTCTTCTCGCAGTTGTTGTATATATCTACGATTTTCTTCGTTCCTGCGATAACTGTTCTGACCTTTCCGGTTATTAAACCATGATCTGTTTCTGAACTGTTGTTGGTTCCTGTTGCCTCGAAACCTCGAATTATTTGTATAATATGGGTTGTGTCTATTATTATTCTGTCCACATTGCCCATTAGAATTTCCACTGCATTGGCAACAACATCTCTTTCTGCCCTTCTCTCTGTGTTCATCATGGTCCTCTGGTCTATTCTTTGATTTATGACTTTCCCTATGGTTTGTTTCCTCGGGACTGATGGTATTTATTACTTCTTCTTGGGCCGTATTCCGTATATTTCTATTCAATGGGTACGAGGATGTCATATCGATCTGTCTGAGCTTCCTTTCCATATCGACTGCGGTTTCAACATCTGAGGCTGCTAATAACCTCTGCACCTCCGGTGGGAATTGCCTTTGAATAGTTTTTATGGCCTCTAGCTCGCTTGGAGCTGAGTCTAAGTCCTGAAACCTGTGAAATTGAAACGAGAAGTAATCACTGAATCGGGTTTGGCCTGTTAACGAAAACTTTCTTGCGTAAAGTTCGATTCTTAGTTGTTGTTGAATTTCTGGACTCCAAAACTTTCTTAGGAACGCTGCCTTAAATTCCTCATAGCTGTGGAAAGTATATTTAAAAGCTTGGAACCAGATGTTCGGGTTTCCGTCTAGATGTTTTTCTATCACGCGCAGCTTCTTATCCTCTTGAATTCTACCTTCGCGGAAATGTTCCTCCATATCTCTGAGAAATTGCTTGGGTGAGATTTTTGATGTGTTATCAAAATGCTTTGGGCGGTCGTCGTAAGTTTTTATGACGTTTATTATGGTTGGACTTTCATTTTGGCTGCTTCCATTTACCAAATCTATGCTCTGCCTACTTGGATCCAGTGTTCTTGATGGTGTAGTCTCCCTTTCATTAATCTGAATCTCTATCGCTTTTTGCCGTTCACTATAATTCGAAATAACGGATTTCGTTGTCTGGTTTTCTATCTTAATTCCTTGCATTTCCTTCCTAATCTGCCTTAATTCCTCTTCTGTCTTCTCCATCTTCTGGTCCGCCTCATTCTTATCGCTCTCGATCTTCTCTTTTAATTCATTAATTTTTCCGGCCACTGTGCCAGCTGCCTGATCGAGTTTCTCCTCTAATTCTTGATGTCTGACCTTCAATCCTTCCATGCCGCTTGTTATTTCACTTAATTCGTCCCATTTCTTCTCATTACTGATTTTTAGTTCTCGGAGATCGCTGGTCAGTTTGCTAATCTCCTCATCCTTCAACTTCTTGATAATTTCCTGGCTTTCTGTAACCTGTCCTTTAATTCTGTCCATTTCTTCGTATATCTGTTTGTTTCTATTCTCCATACTCTGAGTCATTTCATCTAGCCTATTCTGTATTTCCAATCGAGTTCTTATGTTGTCTTCCTTTATTTCCTCCTGTTTCTTTATGATTTCTTCTGTCAACTCTCTCTGTTGATCCTCTTGCTTTCTATTTAGTTCTTGCAACAATTTTTGCTGTTCCTCTTTCCTTTCTTCACGTTGCTTTTGTTGCCACTCCTCCAGTTTCTCTTCTTGTTCTCTCCGAAACTCCTTTAATAATTCTTGTTGTTCCTTTTGCCTTTCTTCACGTTGCTTTTGTTGCCATTCTTCCTGTTCTTTCCTCCTTTCTTCACGTTGCTTTTGTTCTTTCTCTGCCCGTCTCCTATCCTTCTCTTCTTCCTGTTTCCTTTCTTTCTCCTCACGTTCTTGTTTTTCTTTCCTCCTTTCATCCTCTCGTTCTTGTTTTTCTTTCTTCTTTTCGTCCTCTCGTTCTTGTTTTTCTTTCTGTCTCTCTTCTTCTTGTTTCTTTTCTTTCTCCTCACGTTCTTGTTTTTCTTTCTGTCTCTCTTCTTCTTGTTTCTTTTCTTTCTCCTCCTGTTTCTTTTCTTTCTCTTCACGTTCTTGTTTTTCTTTCTGTCTCTCTTCTTCTTGTTTCTTTTCTTTCTCTTCACGTTCTTGTTTTTCTTTCTTCTTTTCATCCTCTCGTTCTTGTTTTTCTTTCTTCTTTTCGTCCTCCTGTTTCTTTATATATTCTAGAAACCATAACGGCATTCTTTCATGCTTTTCCTGTGCTCTTTTCATTTCTTCTTCTTGTTCCCTTCTGGTTTGCACTCTTCCCTGAGTTGCCATTTTCTTGTCAATTTCAGTTATATTTCGAATAATTCCTTAATTTCCTAACCAACTTTAAGTTTTCAAATACTCTAATGTCACACAGTGTCAATAAATATGTGAGATATTCAATTACTAAATATAAAATATGCTTAAAGCTAGCAATCAAGTCTTATATACTAAATATTCACTTAGTTTCTCAAAATTATTTGAAATATAGACCTTCCTGAAGATCGACATCATCCTACCCGTTAAAATATGAGCAACTTCCCAACGAACTCAGATCATTTTCCTTTGAATTCATTTCAGAAATAGTTTTCCAAAAAGAGAAAAATGGTTATCCACCATGAGGTATTCATCATTTACTTACATACTAACTATTAATTCAAATATCAAGAGCAAATTCAATCATATTTAAAAATAAAAAAAAATGAAATATGAGGACCTACAATTATTTCAATAAAATGGTAAAATATCCTCCAATCACTCCATCTAACATTCTAGTTCTGGAAAATATTCATATTTACACGTCATTCTCTCAATACTTAATTATCAGTTTCTCCTCTGAGCCTATTTTCTTGAGAAATCTCCAAGTATTTCTTTCACCAACTGCACGTTGGGTTCCTTTGCTTCCCACAACGTTCCGCAATATCATTCTCTTTTGACCTCCATGTTGGTTCAGCAGTAAGTTATCGGGCTATTTTCTCGAGTCTGATTCTCAATTAAATATTCGATCCCGCGGTGTCTTTCTCTTCAAGCGCCCCATTCGTGTATACCATTTCCTCATTTCGCACGGCACCTTTCTCCTTATTTTGCCCCACGTTGGGCGCCAAAAATTACTGCACCCTACGGGTCAGGGTAACCACAGTAATTCCCAACTAGTCAGTTAAATATATCTCAGGGTATCCTTGCCTCCAGAAAAATGGTTAATTTTTCTATGTTTGGTTTTACGTGTGTCCGAGGAGAAATACCGGTATCATAAGCAGCTCAGAAAAAGTAACGATGCCATGCGCGATGTAGAGAAAGTAACGATATCCAACGCTCAGTAGTTGTTTCGTAAACACAAATTTCATCCATCCTTTTAGAAATAAAAGTATATATTCGCACAACGAGAACCTTACATACTAAATAAAACTATTAACTACCAATATAAATGAAAACTCACTTCATTATATAAGAAACTAATCAAGAAACACATTTATTAAATTGTCAAGTTTCGCAAAAGAAATGGTTAATATCAGGTATGACTTATAATCTTCAAGTAGCAACTTAATAAATTAATATTTTAATCAATGAATCAAATATGTTAGGTCAGCGCTGCCTATTTCCTAAACTAAGCTTTCATCTGAATACACTAATAACGTATTCCTGAAATGAATTATCTTCCTTTCTAAAAATTACATATGGTTACTTAAATATGTTATATCACAGTCCTTTGGCGACGGTCGAAATTCATTATTCCAATAAATTATTCCATAAATCACGGTATAATTATATAGCTCATTAAAAATACAACCATCACGTTGTTCAAGTCTCTACGAAAAAGAATTGAATTTGAATAATATGTCCTGAATACAAATATCAGTGACCTATATTATGTTCAAAAGTATCTGAGTTCGTTGATGCAGGTTAGCGTGAAGAAAATGAAATATTGAATGACGCACTAAGTTCCTCGGTCCTATTGCCATTTAAATTACGGCTCCTAACTAAGTATTCGCTCTAATAATATTCATATTAACCAAAACATCGATGATTTCCTACGTAAATGTCAAATAAATTCCCTATTCTAGCTAAATAATTTCTTATGTATCGTATACCAGCTCAATATACATACAGCCAGTAAGCATTTACCATATATATGTGTGCTAATGCCAACACAAAGATATTTCAATACTACATTACGTTACTACTTGCATACACGCTCATTCTTCCAAGCAATATCCATTCATTCAGTATATGACATAATCATGTATTCATTTATTCATCACCGGTTGTTATTCCTGTCAAACCACTTTCACACATCATTAAAATATATATAATATTACAGTTCGTACCTTGCTGTAGTTCCTCGCTGGGGCATACTTATATCCTGTAATGGCACTGCATGTGCTCCAACATCACATTTTAAACATATCAAATACGCTTTACCTCCTATTACTCTGCGCAATATAACATTTCAAATACTATACACACTTCCAATATCTCACCATTAACCTACAATTCAATTCATATTTAACTCATCTAGCATTCACAACTAGCGCGTTTAACCTCCAATACTTAATTATACAACGATATGTATCCCATAAATAGCGCAGAATTCGTTCCTCAGAACGCATTTCTTAATCTTGCAATTCCGTATATAACCCCAAATTCAATATCTTTCCTTTCAATAAAATCATACAGCAAAGAGTATGGTAACTAGTCTTGACCAATTCAATGTGCGTCCCTCTGTGACGTAACCGGGTTTGACTATTACTACATCACGCATGGACCTTCCTAACTAACCGGGATTCTTTGAAAACAGCTGTAGCACTATGTCGTATTTTTAAATGGTATTCCTTCATCCTTGGATAAAGTAACGTAGTAACATGCTATCACTTCATAACGAGATATCAACTAAATATTTCACACAGCACTTTCTTATATTCATAAGCACACTTAATTATCTCATGCTTAGGCTATTCAGATCTACTGTATATACTGGTAATACTCCACATAAGAAATTATATTACTTAATACTATTACTTAGCTCGCCATTCAATATCTCGGGCCTTAGTTGCTTCTCGGTGCGGTCGTAGTCCTTGGGTCAGGAACTGGGCAGGATTTTCCACCAGTGGTACGTCAGGTAGAATGATCTCCTCCGCACGGGTCGGGTGGTTTTAACGGCCAGGACGACATCTCCCTCCAGGTTGGTCTATGCCGATTTAGCAAGCCATAATCTGCTCAGCAAGACAGTAGACAAAATGCGATGACTCTGAAAAATATAAGCTCATCATAGCTCTGCGTAGAATATATATTTTATGGTGATTGCTTCCTTATTTGGTTTTTCTAGTAATTATTTTCACTCAGCGTGGCTTAATCTCGAGCTCTTTCGTCTCAATCAAGTTCCTATTTTCAAACGGCTTTGCGTCTGAGTATCTGGACGTATTATTCTAAGCTTCAGGATTTTACTTGCTCTTTCCAGTATTTTAACGCTTATTTACACGATTCGCTCAGTATTTCCTTGTTTTCAGCGTAATACTTCTTGCAAAATGTGGTCAATATTGCTTATCTTAGAGTGCGAAGTTCGGAACGTCTTGTTCTCACCACCTCAATTTTTCAAGACAGTTTTAGTAATAATCTGTTTATCCTTCTTATTTTTTTAAAAACAATTCTATCGATTTCACACCATTGTACACCGCCTTCATAGTGGTAGGTTCTAGTTAGTCAAGGCCTCCTAGCATACATCAATATCGATTTCTTATTGTACATTTCTTTGCCTTGGCTGGCCTCTACCTTCCGTAGGCGCCATTTTGAATACGTCCAGTAAATGCATCGGGTACAGTAGATTTAATTAGGAATAATTTGTATTATTCTTGAGGTTGGGAACTCTAGAATAACTTACATCCGCGGTATCACTTATGTATAAACCTAATAATAATAATAATAATAATAATAATAATAATAATAATAATAATAATAATATTCGGGAGATAGTGAGTTCGAATCCCACTGTCGGCGGCCCTGAAGATGGTTTTCCGTGGTTCCCCATTTTCACACCAGGCAAATGCTGGGGCTGTACCTTAATTAAGGCCACGGCAACTTCCTTCTCACTCCTAGCCCCTTCCTGTCCCATCGCCGTCATAAGACCTATCTGTGTTGGTGGGACGTAAATCAACTTGTAAAAAAAAAGAAAGAAAATAATAAAAAAACACAACTGATGGCGTTTATCTCTAAGGCTACGATTTTTGTTTTTGTTCTTTTTTCCGCACTTGGCTAACAATGGACCGCATAGAACTTAAGGCTTTTTGGCCTTTTTCTTTCACTTCTCGTCACAGAACCTCTTCATTCTTTCGCTTCTCATCTTCGTTTCCTCTTTGAACATGACTCGTTTCGGTCTCCTTTTCATTGGTTTCTCTTCAAATGATTTTAGAGTGTCAGCTCTTCTTCTGAACTCTCTTCTATTGCGGATCAACCCTAGTGTATTTGCAACTTGATCCGCATACCTCTTGACCTCTTCTATCCACCTGGAGGTGGCCTTTAATCGCATGATATATCTGATGAACGTTTTGGTCAGTCATTTGTCTCCATTCTTACTAGAATGTCAGCTTTCGCTTCCGCATTGTGTCCGTGATCTTTTTAGTGTACTCCTCATTTCTCCTATTCATCCATGTTCCATCAGTAGTCTTGTGAGGTCCCAGAATTTACCTCGGTATCTTCCTTCCCTTTCCTGTTTTAAATTTATAATAAGAAACTTTGAAGCGTACAATCTTTCCGGTTGTATTACTGAGTTATAATGTCGAATTTTAGTCCTTGTAGGCTACGATTTATAATATTGTAGTGTTTACGCACTAACAGAGACACCACATTCCACAGATTCACAGGTATGCAAGTCCCGCACTGTCTGTCACAAGAAACTAGTGGCACTGTTTCGTTGGCTGTACAATCTAACATTCTTTGTTCGATTCCAGTTGCCCGTCTTCTTCAGTGTCACGGGCTGCACAGTGCACACCAAGGAAACGTCGCAACGACTGACTTCACTAGAGACAGACTCGAGAGACTCAACCCCTCGATAGAACTCCTTCGCTGACCGCCTGTCCATCTGATACAGGCGGGTTTAGCGAATCGAAATTAATACAGAACGGGGATACGTTTGTAACTCTCCCTGTTCGGCTCCCTAGAGGCTTCTAGGGTGACAAAGCGAGAGAATGACTAGAGTAGGCTTCGTCTCAGCAGCTCTACAATCCGGAGGTGGAGGCGCTGGTCTTCACCGTCAGCTTCCTAAAAATAGTTTCCCCTAGTTTTCCTTTCTCTTGTACTAAGGCGAATACAGGCTTTCTGAGTGCGAGACAGTGTGAACAGTGGTCAAGTAGTTTGGCTCGTGAGGGAGCCAAAGTAACTCACCCCTCTCACCTCAAGACAATATCTCGGCCATACCGCGACAACAAATAATAATAATAATAATAATAATAATAATAATAATAATAATAATAATAATAATAATAATAATAATAAAGTAATGACTAACATCAAAGAGGCTCCACCAAAACTCCATACAAAATATGGGGACATCACCCGAGTAGACAAATTCAAATACCTGGGTGAGATCATCATGAAAAATGGACTGGACAAAGAAGCACTTCAGGAGTGAGTACGAAAACTGGAAATAGCCTACCAAACATCCCGCACAATCTACAACAAAAAATGCCTTTCCCAAAACACCAAGATACGTCACTATGAAACAGTTCTCAAGCCAGTAGTTCTATATGCAGCCGAAACCCTGTCTCTAAATGCCAACAAAGGACTCCTTGAAGAACTGGAGAAAGAGAACGCAAAATTGTGAGAGGAATCTTGGGATCAAAGTGCGGAAATGGAATCCTTTAAAAGAGATCCAACAAGGAAGTCTACAGCAAAATAGAGAAAATTACCGACACAATCAGAAAAAGACGGGCACGATTTTACGGTCATCTGAAAAGAATGGACGGAAGAAAGTTAACTAAAGAAATCTTTCACTTTTTTGATTCAAACCCCAAAACCACAATTCCCTGGTTTAGAAATACCAAAGAAGACCTGCAAATGCTACATATCTCAGCTGAAGACGCCCTTAACAGAGATCTCTTCCGCAAGAAAATATTGACGAACGGGCTAAACCGAGACGTCCAACCGAAGAGGAGCGTAAGCAGGCCCACTCACAAAGTATGAGGGAAATTTGGGCTCTAAAGAAGGCCAAGTTCAGTGTCAAATGCAACAAGACTTAACGTGGTCCTTGATGGCCCCATCGAATTATATAATAATAATAATAATAATAATAATAATAATAAGAAGAAGAAGAAGAAGAAGAAGAAGAAGGAGAAGAAGAAGAAGAAATCGGCCATAAGATAATGGGTCCAAAAAATTGTGGCTGGCCAATATAGATTAGGAGGAAGGGCAGAAATCAGGGGCGTAGGCAAGTGGGGGTTACTGGAAGTTAGAAATCATCCCGCATGAAATGTTTACAAAAATACAACAAACAGAAACTGACAATAAACAATAAACTAAATAAACATTCACATACATAATTGTAAATTGAGCCTATTTTCTAAGAAGCCTCGAAAACTGGATTTTAGATTGTAAACTGAGCGTAACTTACCATTTGTTGTAAAACTGTTCACCTTGATCACATTGTTCTTGTGCTGTACTTTAATGTGATGTAAGATTTTCCAATGTATGTGTACTGTGATCTGAATATCGTCCGACTCATTGGCTGAATGGTCAGCGTACTGACCTTCGATTCAGAGAGTCCCGGGTTCGATTCCTGGCCGGGTCGGGGATTTTAACCTTCATTGGTTAATTCAGTGGCTCGGTGGCTGGGTGTCTGTGCTGTCCCCAATATCCCTGCAACTCACACACCACACATAACACTATCCTCCACCACAATAACACTTCGTTACCTACATATGACAGATGCCGCCCACCCTCATTGAGGGTCCGCCTTACAAGGGCTACACTCGGCTAGAAATAGCCACACGAAATTATAACAATCTGAACATCAACATAATTCACTTGATTCAGTGTCCTTATTATGAAAAGTCTTTACATGCGCGGACCACGCACGCACAAGCACCTTCATTGCGTTCCTTTATCATTCAGTCTCTATAACCCGCCCCATCGACCGATTCTGGCTTCGATACTGACAGAAATATACCACGAAAATGGAAAATTGAGTTAATAAAAGTAGTATAATAGGACAGTTCGGCGGCCGCCTCCGCCTCCGGCTCTCGGGAGAGGCCTCCGCCTATCGCGGGAAATTTGAATTTTGGCGGGAAATTTGAATTTTGGTGCGAGATTTGAATTTGTAAACAAAGCCACGTGCTTTTTGACAGCTGGCTTTGGAATTGCCTGCCACCACATTTCAATGGTATCTAGCTAAAGAGGGCACCACGGTGCTCAAAGATGGCTGCTGTCAAAAAGCATTTTTCAAATTATCCGCCACCACATTTCAAAGGTAAGTAGCTAAAGAGGGCAGCACTGTGCTCTATAGACTGAAGATGGCGGATGACAGCTGTCAAAAAAGCACGTGGATTAGTTTACCGATTCAAATCTCGCGCTAGTGAGGTTAAGTTGGTAGCACTAAGGTTTAGGCCCGCCAAGATAGCAGCACTGCGGATGACAGGTGACGAATTTGCAGCTACTGCGATAAAGAGGGCAGCACGGTGCTCTGTAGTTTAAAGATGGCGGATGACAGCTGTCAAAAAGCACGTGGATTTGTTTATAAATTCAAATCTCGCGCTAGTGAGGTTATGTTGGTAGCACTGAGGTTTAGGCCCGTCAAGATGGCTGCACTGAGGTTTGCGATACGTTGTTGTCTGTCAAAAAAACGTGGCTGTCAAAAAACACGTGGCTTTGTTTACCGATTCAAATCTCGCGCTAGTTAGGTGAAGTTGGTACCACTGATGTTTAGGCCCGTCAAGATGGCAGCAGTGAGGTCAGCGATGCGTTGTTGTCGATGACAGCTGTCAAAATGCACGTGGCTTTGTTTACAAATTCAAATCTCGCGCCAAAATTCAAATTTCCCGCGGAAGGCGGAGGCCTCTCCCGAGAGCCGGAGGCGGAGGCGGCCGCCGAACTGTCCTATTATACTACTAATAAAGAAAAGAAGACGCACATATTATGGACATCTGTTTAGAATCAATGAGAAGGGAGTTAAAAAACAGATTTTTAACACACTTGACAGAGGATCTAAAGTTTCCGACAAATAGTTTTGGGAGGTAAGAAATGATCATGAGCAGTCTGGATTACATCTGGACATTCTAAACCGAACAAAGTATAGATCAGTGATCGACAACTTCAGAGGCTTCCATGACGAACAGAAACCGAACAGAGAATGGATTGAGGAAAAGAGACAGGCTGCCACAGGAAGAATGCAAAGATTTTCGGTTAAAACGTAGGCTTCCAGTACCGTGTGATTTCTGCTTAATGTGGGCAAAAATGCCCATGAACGAGTAAAATAATAATAATAATAATAATAATAATAATAATAATAATAATAATCACATAGATGCACATGTCCGGTAATAGTTATTTACACGTTCGGGAGATAAGGTGTTAGAACCCTACTGTTGGCAGCCTGAAGATAATTTTCAGTGGTTTACCATTTTCACACCTGGCAATTAATTAAGGTATACTGTAATATATGCATGCGGTTGCTTCTTTCCTATTCCTAGCCCTATAAGACCTGTCTGTATCGATGCGACGTAAAGTCAATAGAAAAAATGTTATCAGCCACTGAATGTGACCTTTCACGTCAGGAGCGAGATATTTCCCGAGATGGAATTTCGAAATGAGTAACGTAAACTCGTCGCTTTAGTACATCAAATAATATTAAATTTGATTTTTAGGTATCATATCTCTGCAGATACACACCTCTTACCTCTTTCACACAACCAATCAAAAGAATGTCAACGCATCAGTCGAACATTGATGACTTTCGTGATGATGTATGAAAACAATTTACAATTAAATATTTAATTTAAAACAAATAAATTCACAAATGAAATAAAATATCGGCATTGTCATCGTCTGTTGAGTTTCACACTCGCTTGAGCGTAACGAGATAATAACGTCATCAACATAATCGTCTGTGATACTTTCCCTCTCCCAAGCTTCACTTATCTCGAATTGTGTCTCAAAACCTTGCAATTACACGGCTTCCCAAGGAAGTCTTTCACCTTCCGAAGGTGTGAGTGGTCGGTTATTCGAAGCTATATATTCCTTCACTTGGGACCGAATCAGATCTACGGCGTTAAAATGGCAATGGCATGGTGGAAGGCGAACAGCTGTATGCGCCTGCCTCCTGGCTATTTCATCCACCACGTGAACTTGGTATTAGTGCTTGTTTTGTTTTAGAAGCCGCATGAGATCGCTTCTTCCTCATGTCTTCGCGAACCGAAAAATTGTGCCTCTTCAACAGCTCAATCAACTCATTATCTCTAGCCGTCATTGTTGGTTCTTTGTCAAGAATGACCGAGTGAATTGACAAAGACCCTGAAGAGAACTGAGCACAGTACAACACACAACTGATAGCACGGGTTATACTAAACAACAGATCGAAAACACTGGTAACCGGAACTAGAATCTACGTGCTCTATCGGAGCGATCGGCTGCATATGATTGGCTGTTTATTAACTTACCCTGCGTCCGCCAAAAGGCAGCGCTCAAATGTCAAGTCGAAACTTACAAGAACTGAACTATACGTTACTATGAAGTGGAGTTCAACCATCCAGAGACGATCTTTGATAGAGACTGGAGGTTTAGGCAGTAATAATTTAGAATGCAAACTTCTTTGGTTGTTAGGAGTTGTCTTCCGTAATGAATGTAGCAAGAGTTACATAACTTCTAGGGGTTCTAACAGGCCAGGCCCCTAATATTTATGCAAATCTCACAGCAGAACTGTTGCCTGGATTAGGATGTACCTGATACTTTAGTTTGCATTCTAACCTATAAATGCCCAAACACCCGGTCTTTACTAATAATACAGTGAGTAATGTAATTACTGAACTGTGAAGTATCACTTTTCATTCCCTTTTAAGAAGGCAGTTATATCATAGCATAAATAGTTTTATTCCACAGTGTCCAGAGAGCCTACATTCCAAACGCAAATCTGTTTACACAATGCTTAGTTTTCTTTGCTTTGGGAGTATATAAAAGTATTTTATTTCAGTATGAGAATAATATAATCTCTTTTTCGCGTAGACTACGTTTGTAATTTTGGATATGTACTTGGGCCAGTGAGTGTTAAAGATCATTAGAATTTTAAAAAAATAAATTACTTCTATACAACACCTGCAATCATAGGGTTCAGTATCGAATTGCTAAGTGGAAGGAACAATATACCCAGCAACAAGAGTGACCTTGTTATGGCGTCATCGGTAATACAATACCACCGCCATCTAGAGGTACTAAAATGGCCCTAACGTGTGGCTAACAATTAGTATAGCACTGAACGCCGTTGTGCTAACATCTAGATTATTGTGGAGAGTCGTTTGCATGTCTCCGAAATTTAAGTAAATATAAGGTAAGAATGAAATAAATCTATCTCTTCCTCCTGCCCCTTCTTCTTCTTCTTCTACTACTACCGCCTTTCCCACATTTGTGGGGTTGCGGGTGCGAACCGTGACGCACATATGGATTTGGTCCTGTCTTATGACTGGATGCCCTTCCTGACGCCAACCCTATATGGAGGGATGTAATCACCATTGCGTGTTCCTGTGGTGTTTGGTAAAGTATTGTGTTAACTGAATATCAAGAGGAAAGTGTTTGGACAAACACAAAGCCCCAGTCACCGAGCCAGAAGGATTTATCAGGAGCGAATAAAATCCCCGACCCGGTCGGAAATGGAACCCGGGACCCTCTGAACAGAAGACCTCAATACTGGTCATTCATCCAATGAGTCGGACAATGAATTTCATCTATATCCATCTATATTTAAAAAATTACAATTTGCTTTATGTCGATCCGACGCACATAGGTCTTTGGCGACGATGGGATAGGAAATGCCTAGGAATGAGAAGGAAGAGACCGTGGCCTTATTTAAGGTACAGCCCCAGCATTTGCCTGGTGTGAAAATGGGAAACCACGGAAAACCATCTTCAGGGCTGCCGACAATGGGATTCGAACCCACTATCTCCCGGATGCGGGGTTGGATAAAATATAAAACTAATTGTAAACGACCGTTATTAGTGTCGAATCCACAGCTTTCGGGATTGTTGAGATGAATAGTGACACTCAGAATGCCGTTTAATTCCATGTTCAGCCACCATCGGCACAGGTAACGTAAACAGTTCAACTTATTCGACTGTTAACGATTACATTTAAGAGTAAGCAATCACATTTCTCACATAGGTATAAAACGTCATGATATAGGAGGAGAAAGCAAGGGAGAAAGTAATTTGTAAGTAAATTCCACCTGTGACCTGTTTACGCCTTTCGTCTCACTTAATACGTGTTAGGTAAACTCCTGAGTATTGGTCACATTACTCTACGTGTCAGCTTAGGAGGCAAACGAGTGGAGTCCTTGTAAATTTTGGTTGCCACATTAATGGACATTAGCGTCTAGTCAAATTATGGGGACATTTCCTCCGCTCTGTTGTTCTGTGCCACCATTTGTTTTGGTCGAGTTTATCTAAGTTGGACGGGCCTCCCGTCTCTCTTTCCTCTTCCCTTAATCCTTTACACTGGCTCCATCAGGTTTTAAGCACTCAAGATAAAGTGTAATGAGTGAAGGAGAACTTTCTTGATCCTCTAGCACTTGAGTTTCCGTTCAGTGCACTAGGAAGGAGACAGTACGTAACTTACATCGACACAACTAACGTGCAGCGAGGAGTTGTTTAGAAAACAAGAAAGTACGATTATCATTTTCTCTTATCATTGACTGTTATACGAGTCGAAAATGATAAAAATGGAGGTGGTTATTACTGTTTTTAAACAAGAAGTACAACTAGGCAAGTATAGTTTCTTAGTACTATTTAGAGAGTGATTGGAAGAAGTTCGACATTTCATGAAAATGAAGAACACCCTAGGCTTCGTCAGGGTCAGAGAAAACAACTTTTGACCAAGGGAGGTCAGACAGGAAAGATGAAAGCGACGAGACTAACGAAAGTAAGTGGAAGCAACGGCTGAAGATCAGGTAGTGAACAATTGGTCACCAACTCACGCTCCAAGTTGAGAACCACTGATTTCCCTCGAAGTCACCCTTTACGAAAAATGGGATGAATGCATTCTAACGCCTACATTCTCAAGAGTTGTGAAAATGGTAAAGGGGGAACTCAAAAACCTCTTACAATAATAATAATAATAATAATAATAATAATAATAATAATAATAATAATAATAATAATAATAATAATAATAATAATAATAATAATAATAATAATATCATTATAATATCATATTATTATTATTATTATTATTATTATTATTATTATTATTATTATTATTTTCGTTCGAATCAGCCTACTAATGACCACATTATTTTAGATGTGTTCTCTGGCTTTAGATCTTTGTCCAGTGCTCCATCATTTGTTGTCGGTGTTGCTCTTTTCTTCTCTTTGTCCACGTCTTCCCGTCTTCAGTTTTGGCCTTTCTTGAAAACCCTTGTAGTCTTGTAGTTTCCTTCTGACTGGGTTCCGTTCTTGTATATCTTCATAAGTGATCCCCATCTCCTGTCGGTGCCTTTTCACCTCCTGGAACCAAGTTGGCTAGATCATCTTCTTTTTTTTCTATTTGCTTTACGTCGCACCGACACAGATATGTCTTACGGCGACGATGGGATAGGAAAGACCTAGGAATTGGAAGGAAGCGGCCGTGGCCTTAATTAAGGTACAGCCCCGGCATTTGCCTGGTGTGAAAATGGGAAACCACGGAAAACCATCTTCAGGGCTGCCGATAGTGGGGCTCGAACCCACTATCTCCCGATTACTGGATACTGCCCGCACTTAAGCGACTGCAGCTATCGAGCTCGGTCTTCTTACCTTCAAAATGGTAAGGATTGTTATTAAGATTATTGTTAATATTATTAATAATAATGTTAATGTTTTTACTTCCAACTAACTAATTTTTTGTCGGTTTTAGGAGACGCCAAAGTGCCGAAATTTTGTTCCGCAGGAGTTCTTTTACCTGCCAGTAACTATACCGACACGAGGTTAACCTATTGGAACTCTTTCAATTATCACCGGACTGTGTCAGGATCGAACCACCCAAGTTGGGGTCAGAAGGCCAGCGCCTCAACCGTTTGAACCACTCAGCCCGGCATTATTATTATTATTATTATTATTATTATTATTATTATTATTATTATTATTATTATTATTATTATTATTATTATTATTAGAATCTGAAAAGTGCCGTTCTTCGCGGAATGGTCAGCGTAGTGGACTTCGATTCATAAGTGACCCGGGTTCGATTTTCAGCCGGGTCATAACCATTATAGCCATATGCGGTTAATTCCTTTTGCTCGGAAGCCGGTACCTTAAATAATTATTTCAGTCTTAAGTCCCATTAAGTACTTTTAGCTTTGAATATGTCGCGGTGCCGGAATTTTGTCTTGTACGAGTTCTTTTACTGGTTGGTAAATCTATCGACACAAGGCTGTTGTGTTTGAGTAGCTACCAAGACCACTGAACTGAGAAGGGATCGAACTCACCAAATAGGACTCAAAAAAATAGCGCCTCTACTATCTTTGCCACTCGGGTCGGCGGCTGGGTGTTTGTATTGTTTACATACGACACATCAAACTACTAACCACCACAGAAACACGCAATAGCGTATACATCCGTTCACATAGGACTGGCATTAGAAAAGGCAGACGCTAACTTCAAGTAATTGGGTACAGGCTAAGGAGAAGAAGAGGAAGAAGAGGAAGAACAAGAAGATTACGGTCATAAGAGAAAATGGGTTACTGAATGGCTCGAACGGTAAAGCCTTCCGAGCACAAGTTAGCGGTTCGATCTCCATTCTGCTTTGTAGTGTTTATAGGTACTCGAATAGAGCAGCCTTGTGTCTGTAGCTTTACCATGTAGAAGACCGTTTGTTAGGCAATATACTGGCAACTCTGGATATACAAGAACCGTTATAAAGTAGCAAGTAACGTAAAATCAATAAGAATATTATTAAAACATAAATTGATTAAACAATAGGCTTACAAAGTTTGATATAAAGCAGCCTTGCATTGGTTAAATATAGTGAAAATAAAAAATGAAAGCCCATGACGCAAAGGCCCCGAAGGGCCTTGACGTACCACACGAACGCTGCTCAACCCGAAGGCCTGTAGATTACGAGGGGTCATGTGATCGGCACGACGAATCCTCTCGGTCTGGTTTTCTAGACTGTGGCTGCTATCTCACCGTCAATAGCTCCTCAACTGTAATCACGTAGACTGAGTGGACTATAAACCAGCCCTCAGATCCTGGCAAAAATTTCTGATCTGACCTGGAATCGAAGCCGAGACCTGCCGGTAAGAGGATGAAACGCTACCTCTACACAACGGGGCCGGTAAAAGTAAAGAATAATAATAATAATAATAATAATAATAATAATAATAATAATAATAATAATAATAATAATAATACATCGACGTGGAAGATACAACCGACACCACCCGGAAAAGAAGGCTTATCTTTTATGGACCCGTGACGCAAATGAGCCCACCAAGTTTGAACTTTTTCTTTTTTTTTGCTAGTGGCTTTACGTTGCACTGACACAGATAGGTCTTATGACCACAATGGGATAGGAAAGGTCTAGGAGATGGAGCGAGGTGGCCGTTGGCTTAATTAAGGTACAAGCCCAGTATTTGCCTGGTGTGAAAATGGGAAACCACAGAAAACGATCTTCAGGGCTGACGGCAGTGAGATTCGAACCCACTATCTCCCAGATGCAACCTCACAGCCGGGCGCCTCTAACCGCACGGCCCAAATTTGATCAACCAGATCATTAGCTTCTTTCAGGAGAAGAAAACCAAAGGGGCTGGTTCACTGATGCGGAAGGAGATCTTGAACTGGAGATCACACGTAATGACATACTGGAGCGCATACTACGCAACAGGAGAGTTCAAACATGCCAAGATTTCCAAGAAAAGTCGAAATTGAAAACAGGAAAATCATGGGCACAGGAAAGAAACGAACAACGCCGAGAGCGAATGCGGGAACACTGGAGAAAAATCAGAGTCCGAGGAAGGAGACGGTTGAAATGGCGTGTTTGATAGTTGGCCGAAACGACATTAATAATAATAATAATAATAATAATAATAATAATAATAATAATAATAATAATAATAATCATCATCATCATCATCATCATCATATGACCTTAGTTACCGTGTGCAGACATTTTAATTTGATGTGATATGTCTGTCTGTCTGTCTGTCTGTCTGTCTGTCTGTCTGTCTGTCTGTCTGTCTGTCTGTCTGTCTGTCTGTCTGTCTGTCTGTCTGTCTGTCAATGTCGACGTTCCACTTTACTCTAGGCCTAGTAGGTGGGAGAGTAAACTGAATCTGTCTTGGGCGTTCATGGGTGATTTTTAATTAATTTTGTCGGGTAAAACATCTAATGTGTCACGAGATATATTTTACAGGCCCACATCGTACGACATGAAGTGTCGAATGGGATTTTTCGAATGGAGAATAAAAAGGTTGACAAATAGAACTTCTAAACCTAGCACTATCTCGAAAAACCGTAAACACTGTCTAGCGGAAATAAGCGAAGATCTATGAGAAATTGGTATTACAGAATAAACAAATATGGAACGTCATTTAGAAAAGCGGTATGTTCCGAACTGTCAGTGAAGAGACGGTGGGGAATGACGTTAGTAGACGAATAAGCTTTATTGGTGCTTTTAGAACTTAGAAAGGACATATTATGAAGATAAAGTTGAAATGCAAGGGGACGAATAAGGGAAAATATTCATTTATAGGAAGAAGATTGGAATAATTTATCAAAGGAATTGTTCGATCAATTTCCAAGTTCTTTGAAATCATGTAAGAAAATACTTGGTAAGCAATTGAGAGGGGATCTGTCACCCGCAAGACAGCCCGAAATGCAGAAAAAGGATTATTTATTGAACACAAACTTGTAGAGAAAAAATATACAAGATGTGGAGGAAAACTCAGGAAGGAACTCAGTGAACAAATGCAGATATATAGGGAAGAAAAGAGGAAATATTATACTAGTCCAAACGCGCTGCTTAGTCGGACATAAAAGAAATAATAATAATAATAATAATAATAATAATAATAATAATAATAATAATAATAATAAGACACCAACTATCGTGTACATACAGTTTGTAATTTTCGTTGTTTTGTTCCACCCCTAGAAACCAGGTCTCTAATTATGTCACCCGAGATGTTTATGAGCCAACAGGGTGACAGAGAGCCGAACGGTGTTTTCCGCCCTTAACATATACTAATACCTCTCCTAGATTTGAACCTGTAAGATTAGGTGGCCGACCGTCCACCACTTACCCACAGAGGAAGTTGCAAAAGTCCCCGTAATAGCCATATCAGTACCTCTAAAGTCGCTATCCATATAAAGGAACGAAGCTCGTTTTAAGAAAGGACAGGACTGAAAACATAAGATTCCGCACGTCTCGCAAACGTCATATCGCCTAAGAGGAAAGAGAATATGAATCGATAATGCATGTTAGGACAGAAAATGTGAATGAGAGAAATCTTACACTGGAGGAAATACGATGTTCGATTAATGTGAATGAAACTTTTAAAATAAGTTTTCATTAGATCAATCAAAACAGACACAAAATTATATTTCTGCATAGACTGCATATTTTTCATCATGACACTGGTTTTTCCTTGATTCCTTCTCCATAAAGGATATTTGGACGGATCGTAGCCTATCGTAGACGAAGTTTTGTTACTGGAAAATGTATCTCCACTAAGTACATTAAAGAGGAGGTATCTAGATCTGCCCAGTGCAAATTTTTCCTATTTAGCTTTCGTAGCAGCAGCAGCAGCAGCAGCAGCACTGAGGGGTATAGTGTTATCGTGAAGTAGCTAGGCTATTGTTGATGAGAATGTTGCGTCTTTAGGAACGGTGGACCTCTCTATCGTTTTTCGCGAGTTCACAGTCTAACAAATGTCTGCCTCCTTGACTGCAGGGTCAGTGCAGTAGCCTTCAGCTCAGAAGGCCACGGATTCGATACTCGGCTTGGTCAAGGATTTTAATCTTCAAAAGTCAATTCCCTTGCCTCGAAGACTGGGCCCTTGTGTTGTCCCCAACATCCCTATTACTCATGCACCACACACAACACTATCCTCAACCACCATAATGTATGCAGTTTGCTATACACGGAAGATGCGACCCACTGTTTGGATGGTCTACCTTACAGGGATTGCACCAGGTTAAAAATAGCCTCATGAAATTATTATTCTCTAAAATTTTCTGCGGCCTAATGCTGATTCTCGAACGACGTATATGATCTAAGTGAGAAGTTACCATCCGACCTTCACGAAAGAACTTGCACCACTTGTATATTTGAAGTTTTGGAAAAGTATTAGTATCGCAATCTACGCAAGTCTTCTACAGGTTTAACATCTTCACGTGGTAAGAACTGATCGTGAGTAATTATGCGTATAGTCCGCTCATTATTCGAGAGATTCCCAGACAGCCAACGTCATCGGAACTTGTACATGCCTTGGAAACATACACTGACCAGGACTGCTTCATAGTTCTAGGTACTATACCATACAGTACAAGAATGCTTAGTTCCTGAAAAAAAAATCGGGCACATTTTATAGTTATATAAAGGGAGAGTGTATCTCGAAGGATCGATATCATATTCATTTATGATAGTGGGAAGACTTAATATGTCGATGATGCAAACGAACATATGGGAAAGAAATTTGAGTGATATTAGTAGAAGCTGTTCAAGTTGTACAAAGATGTTGGAGTGAAATATGCATAAAGATCCTATGCAAAGAGAAGGGGGCGAAGTTAAGATGTGTTGAACAGAGCATGGTATACTTTGCCGACGACACTGGCAATGATTGAATCCGAATAAGATCTGAAAGAAATGGAGACCATCCTAAGATACACCCGCGACCCGATCTGGACTTCAAAATACCGAAGACAAAGATCTTAGTTTCAAACAAAAACAGCACACAGATCCGCTGTTCACTGCGAGGAGAACTACTGAAGATCGCAATTGAACTGTATTGCAGTTGTATACAGTAGAGAGAACGATTACATTGAGTGGAATATGAAGATGAGAATTCGCAAGCCGCATGAATCGATCAAAGATAGTTTTCCACAACAAGTGCATCTTATTCGCTTAAAACGTCAATAATATGCACGCCCGGCTCCATGGCTAAATGGTTGGCGTGCTGGCCTTTAGTCCAGGGGGTCCTGGGTTCGACACCCGGCCGGACCTGGGATTTTAACCTGCATTGATTAATTACAGTGGCTCGGGGACTCTGTGTGTGCATGTGTGTATGTGTGTGTGCCATTTTATCATTACAATGTAACCTTCCTCATAGACGCGGATGTCGCCTTTATGGCGCCAACTCGAAAGACCTGCGGACGCCACATTAAAGACTTCACAAAACCATTGTCAAGGACTTCCCGAAAATCGAGGAATTTCGAGAGTTTCTGCCAACCAATCGCAGGAGAGTATGTGAGAGGAGAAAGTAATAGATATACTCTACCATTTCACTTCTTTTGGAGAAATGAATATCGTTGTCTTATGTTTGTTTATAAGAACCAGGCGATCCTACTTAAATTATTCGTCAACTTTTGTCATTGGTTCCCACTGTACTCACTGAATTCGCCCTTAATGCGAATTAAAGTATAATTTCAATAGATCCCTTGCCATATACCATATACCGCTGTCATGATTGCAAGGTTCAATTAAGAATTGTTTATTCATTTTAAAACATTTCTAGTTACATTTGCTTGACCTGATCAAGCCAGACACTGGATCCAGCACGCGTTTTCATTTCACACAGTCTGATCCCATGGGAAACTTTTTCACGCAGTGGCTAAATATTTTACATTTCCTCTAATAAAGTCATTGGTGAGTATAACACTTTCTCTCTCAATCATTCGTTGTGTACTATGTACAATGTGAATCGTTTACTTTGTAACAACTCATCGGACAATTTTATATTCTATTGACAGTTTTATCAAATACATAAGTTGATAGATGTAATTATACCGATGAAAGGTTAGGCTAGAGTGATTCGCAAAATCAAATCCCAATGGCTTACTACCTGAATCAGAAATATCAGGATTAATTTAAGTAATAGAAGTACATGATGGAAGACGCGTTGAAACAATTTGCTTGTGAACAAATCGCGTGTATTGTCACTCAATGAATTTCAAATGTTACATAAATATTCATGAAGGAATGTATTTCACCCTGTCATATATCAACGTTACAGACGGTGTTGATCTGCATCTCGAAACAATAGACACTCACACATTGATGGCATCGTATGAGGAATTAATACTGATCTTTTTTATTAAGAAACTGGAGTAACGAAGGCAGATGGATGATACGAAATGTTTATAAAAATGAGTGAATGTAACAATTGATAATCCGGTCTTGTTATCACTCCTTAATTTCAATGTATCCTGTATTTATTTATTTATCTACATATTTATTGTTATTCATACAGCTACATTCATACAGGTACAAACCTGTTGTTGCATTTCATTCACAAAATACTTTCCGTGCACACAGTAGAGATGGAAAATCCTGTCGAAATGTAATGTGACCACCAATTTAAAGAAGGTTTCGTTTTAGTAAAGTGAGAGTTATGAATATTCTCGTTCCTTTGATTGAGAGAGTGAACATAACCTCTAGAGGACTCACTATCCCACTATTAATGAAGATAGTATTTTGAGATTTTATGCCACCTCTTAATTTCACGTTATTATTATTATTATTATTATTATTATTATTATTATTATTATTATTATTATTATTATTAATATCACCATCGTCATTACCGGTATTTTGCTTAATGAACTGGAAATGTGTTACAAGTTGATAAGTTACCAAGACTGTAGGCCTATGGAATAGTAAAGAAATATACCGAGTTATAAGAAACATGAACGTGTTCTACTACTGCCGTTTATTTTAAGGTTGATTTGTGCTAATTATATCAGGTTAGTCAACCAATCGTTTGCCGGTATATATCAGAAGTTTCTGATATTATGGCATCGCACATCAAAACATACTGATTACATTTTATTGGGGAAGTAATTAGATCTATTACAACGTAACGGCTATGGATATATTTGTCAAATCATTAAAAGCGTTGTAAGGCTAGATATTCTACATTTGGATGAATATTTGTACAGGTTCGAGTGCCTGGATAACTATAAACATATTATATTAAGAAGAAAATTTGACTCTGGGCATTTTCGTAGTTTGCATTGTCCACAACAAGTTTTCTCACGTCATTCATATTCTGATGAGAAACTGCATCGGTCTACTTGTTCTATATTATATGCATGTACTGTACTTCGATACAAGTTCTTGCAGGTGCCGTCTCAGCTCGCTGTTTTGTTATCCATTCTGATAATCAAATACAATATAGACGATCTTTTAACCTCAAAAATTTCGATGTCCTTCGATAAACAAAACACAATAGATCATCCCACTATTCGGTGGCTAGAACTACACGATCCTGGAAGCATGGGCATAATATACAGCATTGCCACATCTCCAGTGATAGGGTACTGTATCAATGAGTGTGCTGTCTATGAAATGTAAACTCTTATAAGTGAGTACTTATTATAACTGATCCCTTATTACTTAAGGGTTCAACTTATATATAAGTGCTGACTATGAATTCGGCCCCATGCCTCTTATCTTTCAGGTCGGTGGAAAGGTTGGCACTTACGACAAAGAGAACTGCAATTCTTTCTCCCTATGATTTCGAATTGGCGCCCACATGTCGGAGAGGAAGCTGTGTTAGTCACTATTGCTCGTAAAGCAGTTGGATATCGTGTTTTATGACAATTACGAATCCGGTTGAGGGTTTCCTATTCCAAGTCATCGAACTGTAGCACGCAACAGGTTCGTAAACATAGTATTAAATGAATCAGAGATATCATTAAAATATGAAATGAATTGGATTTGTTCTTTTAATCTCCAGTGAGCATGCGACTTGAATATGACTAGCTTGTTAAGTAACAGTCCCTAATTCTACGTGTGTTCTACATCATATCCGGACAGGAATTGGATCGGTATTCCATAGTTTCATTTCGAAGTAGGTAAGTACAAATATTAATAGTGTAAGCAAGAATAAAAAAACAAACAAGGCCTTTAGAATATAAATCTCTATTTGCGTAAATTAATTATTAATTCAAAATTTCACGAAATTAATATTAACTTTTTGTTATAAATATCTTCATAATTATACAAAGTAGGACTATGAATATAGTAAGGATTACATCAAGAGAATCCTCATAAAACTAGAATAGGACATTAATAATACGGACATGAAATTCCTTGCTCCTAGACTGAATGTCCGGCGCTGTGACCTTCGGTTCCGAGTGTAGCTGGTTCGAATCCTGACCTCGGCTAATTAATTTATCTGGCTCGAAGTCCAGGTGTATGTGTTTATCATAAGAGTTACATATTCATATATACATAACACATCGAACTACCAACCAACAAAGAAACACATAACACTTAAATACTGTACATCCCTAAACATTAGGTTGACGTCAGGAAAGGCATCCGGCCGTAATACTGGACAATATTCACATTTGCCCCATTGATCACACCGACGAAGACATTTTAATCCCAATATAGCATGCTAAAGTGATGAGGAAATAATAATAAGAAGAAGAAGAAGAAGAAGAAGAAGAAGAAGAAGAAGAAGAAGAAGAAATGCCTAATGCGGGAAGAGAGGAATTATGGCCTTTTAAGGTACAGCCCGAATGCTTTTGGGCTTCGAAGAAACCACAGAACACCATTTTCAGGCTACTGCAGTAAGATACCGTGTGGCCTCCGGAGAGGCCCAGTGCAGGTGTTTCTAGTCGACACCCATGGGAGACTGAACATCTGTGTGTGTACGTATGTATGTATGTATGTATGTATGTATGTATGTATGTATGTATGTATGTATGTATGTATGTATGTATGTATGTATGTATGTATGTATGTATGTATGTATGTATGTATGTATGTATGTATAGTACGCGCACCTTTTAGCGATACATGGGCACCCTAGTTCCGAATCGGTCGACCTCGGGTATCTTCGAGATTCGTATTGGCAACCTTTGAAACACAAACTACGAATCGCTTATGCATCGCTGTGCGATATCTAGAGTACTCTTTACGTACTAGGACTGTTGTTGTTTACACAACAACGCCAAACTATAAAATTCATGCTAGGAACAAGATTCGCATCGAGAAATGTTATATAATGTTACAAAAAGTGTGTATGACACAGTTGTTGGCTTAAGATACTAAAGGTTTAGAAAATTCATATCGATCGTACATATCATCGATTCAATTCAGATTTCATTTCCATTCAGTTGGCAGTATTACCGGAACCGGGAGAGCTCCCTCCTTCCTACTCAACCCCGTACAAAGAAATGCCGCTAAAAGGTGCGCGGACTATATGTATCTGTGCGTGGTGGTGATGATGATGATGTAGGGAGAGGGTGAAAGCCGATAAAAGCACATATCCTAGTCCTGTCGAATAACACCAAGTGGTCCGCTCAATGCTTAACGTCTCCATCCAACGGACAAATCACTGTCAACAGCGTCAGATACTCTTACTCCACATGAACACTGTGGAGAGGTTTGGAAATGGATTCAGGCTTTTGAAACGCAATCTAGTGATTATAACATTCTGATGGTGACTATTTCCACCCAGGGAATCGAACAAGCTAACCACGGTGTCAGATCATAATGACTTCACGCCTCAACGATCGTAGCCACCAGGCTGCTGAAGGCGGGGTTCGAACCAACCATTTCCTTGACGTAAACATGTACAAACGTTTCAGTTCTCTGATCTGTGAAATAATGACTGTATCACCGTTTTAGTTCTCGTAGAGTACAGTGGGTTACTAACATATAGTTGAGAAGTTTTAATCTGTGTGGCAGTGTTACGCGCCGCCATGTGGTATCATGCCTGTCTAGGGAGTACAGGGAGCCCGGATGAGATAATTATTTCATGCAGAACTGGACTCGACGAGGATTTACGGCCCGCCAGAGTTGGGAGACGTCTGATGCAGGCTAGCGGGACCCATAATCGTTCCGAGCACCGAATTACAGACGTCATCTGGCAGCACACCGCCTGCGATAGACAGACACTTTAGGTCAACGTTATGCTAAACACTAGTGTGGGCGTTCCTTAGCGAAATTCACAATACAGAGCCCTGTGGAAACTATGGAAATGTTCGAACCATGATTGCTTCCTTTCATGGACACATGACTTCGAAGTTAAGCCTTTGTAAGTAAGAATAATCAACGTTTAGAATGGTATTTTCACGGCCTGTAATTGTAGACATGATATAAGATTCTGAACTTTTGCGGTGTCAGGTGAAATTCATTACGTTTCGCCTTTGTTCCGCATCTTCAGAAGAAAAATTTCGACTGTTCACAAGGAAGACTTCTGCAATAATGAAGGTTTGGACTATAGTAATTGGTACTCTCATTTTTCACTAGATGGCTCACTGTCAGCATTCCAAGTGTGAGCTGACGACACGATCTAAACTCCAATTATGATGTTTCTTATCACACCGTATATCATCAGACGAATGAGGGACGAATGTGGCAGAAAAAAAATAATTATAAAGTGCAACGAAAGACTCACAGGATAGAAGAATAGAACAGAGCTGAAGAATGGAAAGGAAGTGTATAGGACAAAAACACAGCATAATGAGTTCCAGTCGATCGGGGGCTGGTGGTGGGGCATAACAGGTGAACACATGTTATGAAAGTAATACACTTAACAAATAGCCTGGAATGAAACATCCAGTGATGAGAAACGTACGATATTGGAAAACACCGAAACGAAATAACATTAGTGAAAGGACAGGAAGAGAACTACATAAGTCGATTCCCCTCGATCAACTCGCACTCATTATGCTCGTTTTTCTACACACTTTCTTTCCATAAATTGAGGAGGAAAAAAAGGTGAAATGTAAGTTTAATATTTAAAAAATCATACTGGAAGTGATGGTGTTCAGATACCGAAAACGAAGAATTATGTACAATCTGTATAACAATCAGTATGCAGTGATAAGAATGGAGGGCTTTGAAAAAGAAGCAGCAATCCAGAAAGGAGTGAGGCAAGGCTGTGTAGTTTGCCTTCCTCACCAACCTTCTCCTTCCAATGTTTATATAGAATAAGCGGTATAGAAAATCAAAGACAAATTTGGAAAGGGAATCACAGTCCAAGGAAAGGAAATCAAAACCCTGAGATATGACATTGAGGATTTTAGGTCATCGACCTATTGAGTCTTTGTGTGCTACATCCTTATGATGTTCCTGACTAGTACTGCAATTCTGTTTGTAGTGTTGTGGAATTTAAAGTTTTAATCACACTGACCAGGATATGCTCTGCACCCTTCGGTAGAAGTGGGGTTATGGTATAACGTCATTAGGCCTGCGGTACCGAAGACCTACGGTGCCATAGTTGCCTCTGTTCCTGATCAACGGATTCTTACTCTCAGCGAGCACGTCATAAAAGTTTCGTAGCTGAACTATGGACGGTAGGAAGCTGGTACCTTTCACGCGGGTCGCCGTTCCTTTCATACCACTAGGGACCTATTAAGTGGCGTAGTACGCGGCTTTGGACGCGCTGTGCCTTGAACAGGTGCGACTTAGCTGCAGTACTCAAAATAGATCTGCCATACTCGAGTATCAGTCTGATAGTTTATTTGTAGAGCAAGAGCCGGTTTTGAATATAAGACTATTTTCGGTTCCAGTCATCGGCATTTACTCATGCAGGCAGCAACTTCCCTGCGCTATGATACAAGAAATTTGGTCACTGAATGTTAATCCTCTGTCTCTGGTGACACCTAGATTTTTAGTTTTTGGGCCCACCTGATGACTTCGAAGAAAAACATCAGGGGATCTGGGATGGAGGGGCGATGTTTCATGAAGTGCGTGGCGCTACTTTTCGGAACGTTCATTTTAACTCTTCGCTTCTCTAACCAGGGTTCGAGAGTGGAGAGAGCGAGCCCTGTATGTTGTCCTTCAACTCAGATACCTGCCACGAGACAGATGCTATCGCCATGCCATCCGCGTACAAATGCAATTGCGCATGAGTTTTTATTGGCATACCTGACATAAAAAGGTTGAAAATCGTGAGTGAGATAACACTACCCTGTCTCACACCCCCATATATTGGGCACGGGTGGGACAGTGCTTTGTCAACCTGCACTTCAAATTTTTTGTCAGCTAGGTAGCTTGCCAGTTGTCATAGTACTTAGGAGGAGAAGGAGGAAGCCTGATTTCCTTCATTTGAAATTAAGTCCTTGGTGCCAAACCTTATCGAACGCATGCGCAATGTCAAGAAAACAGACTCCTGTGTGTTTACGTTCCAAGGAACCATGTACAGGTACTTCAGACAACTGAAACCAGTCTCTAATTGGACATGGTATTCACTTTCCCAGGATGTATGGTTTGAGCCTACGTACGCGAATAGATGAATGCCCTTTCATTACTTATAAACATACGGAGTATAAATAAAAAATAAATTTGGCGTAGTAGTTTCGTTTTCGATACTACTCTCATGACGAATCGTCATGCTACTATGACATTGTCTTTTGTCATTCTGGACACGTATCACAACCCAGCCTATGATCTCACTAATATCACTGCAAATGAACTCTGGGTAAGTACTCCGAAACCCATCTAGGTTTGATTTTGTCGTAAATGAAATAATTACTGAGGAAATTTGTTATATTAAAACTATAATAAGTTACCTACTGTTTTAAGGTATCAGTATTTTGTTGAGTAGTGCGCACACTGCGGACATTTCTGTATTTCAAATGGTTGGACATTAGTTCTTCACCGTTGTATCCATATCAAAGTTTTTCTTAAGAAACAATTTGCTCAATTCAATCATTGATATAGGAATTATAAAAATGTTTTTGAAGTATTACATTGTATAGAAATTAAACAAGGACGATAAATAGCTCAGAAAGAAAAAGAATAGAGGCTTTTGTAATTTGGTGTTACAGAAGGTGAGATAGATAGATCGAATCACGAAAGAAGAGATACTGAATCGAAGTAGTGATCGATTTGGCTAAACTTGACGAGAAGAGAGAATGATAGGACACATCTTATGACACGCAGGGCTTGTTCAGTTGGTTTTACAGGAAAGTGTAGGCGGTAAGAACGGTAGGGGTAGACCTAGGCATCAGTTTGACAAGCAAATTAGAGCACATGTAGGATGCAGCAATTACGTAGAAATGAAAACATTAGCACAGGATAGGGTGGTATAGACGCTGCTCCAAACCAGTCTATGGAAAGACTCAAACATCAACAACACCTCAAAGTTGTTTCGAAACGTAAACACCCAACTCTGACATAATCATTTATACTACAATTTATTGCATTATCAATGAAAGAAAGTTCAGACGTAACTGTTGCCTGTAATTGCAAAACTGAAAACGAGTTCTGACATTAATGTTGACATGCTGCCTTGTTTGTCTTGCTGGAGTCGGACTTGGTTGTGGTGAGCAAGTAAATTTGTTATAGCCTGAAGGTTTAGAGGGAGAGAGAGAGAGAGAGAAAGCACTATTAACTCGCAAGTACTAGGACTTGGCGAAACTGCGCCTCCCAGGACAAACAATAGCTGGCTGGACATTAGGACTCACTTTATCTTTGTTCTGCTTCCTCCTGCACTCGATATTACAAGGCAGTGATGACAAATGTAGTGTGAAGTACATACGCAGTACAGCTTCCACGATCAGGTTCAAAAGGACATTGTCCTTCTCTTTCCATAGAAAATTCGTGGACAATAGCACCAGCAAGGCTCGTAGACAGATGTGTGTGGGAGAGAATGTATGTATGTTGGAGTGCGTAATTGCCCGAGAAAATGAATGAATGACTGACCCTAAAAGCATACGATACGTTGGAATTCGACCTCAGTTTTACAAACCTGCATGGATACCTTCAACGGGGCTGGGTTACATAGACGAAAGCATGACAAGACAGGAGACGGGAGTTATCATCACTAAACAAAAAAATTGTTTGTATGTAAGGATGAAATTGAGACAGGTCAATTAAATTAACAAAATTTGTTCTAGCTCATACCAGGTGACATAGCGCTCTATAAACACTAGGTCTTGCCAGTAAATACATAATGAAAGTGTTGTTGAAGTAGAAATACCCCTTGTGGGTGGAGGCTGTAGAATACCTATATCCACGGTATACTCATCCTGTCGTAAAGAGCGAATAAAAGGGGGATCACCAGGGGCCTCTCTACTTGGGAGCATGGGTTGGCAGCAACGGAGCCCCTACCTGAGTCTTGCTTCAACTTACCTATGCCAAGCACTTCACCTTCATCTTTCCTATCCACGGTCAGCTTCTCTTTCGACTCTGATAGTGTAAGTTTTTAGATGTAAGTGAGTCTTTCATTTTCACAAAGCGAGTTATCGTGCGGTTAGAGTTGCGCAGCTGTGAGGTTGTATTCGGGAGTTAGTGGGTTTGAACCCCACTGTCGGCAGCTTTGAAGATGGTTTTCCGAGGTTTCCAATTTTCCCACCAGGCAATTGTACATTAAGGTCACGGCCGCTTATTTCCCACTCCTGGCCCTTTCCTATTCCATCGTCGTCGCAAGATCTGTGTCGGTGCGACGTAAAGCAAGTTGTAAAAAATAGAAAAAAACAACCTTTCATGGGATTTCCCGTTCTTTCGCCGATACCCACATTTTTTGAAGGACCAGGCCTCTTCTTCTATATTTCCAAATTAGTGTTACGGAAGGTTGGCTGCCTAGTTGTACATCCTCTTAAAGCAATAATCACCGTCACCACTTCTTCACTTTCATTAACCAATGTTCAACCTCGGTCGGTCATCTCTTGTCTTTCTCCGACACCGGCGGTATAAGTTTTGCGAGGATTAGGGCGTCATTCGTTTGCACGCCCTTGGTGGTCCTTATGTTTCCTCTGCCGATATTTTCATACTTCGAAGAGTCGGACTTCTTCAACTTTCGCCAAGATGAGTGGCTCAGTCGGTTGAGGTGCTGGCCTTCTGACCCCAACTTGGCAGGTTCGATCCTGGCTCAGTACGGTGGTATTTAGAGGTGCTCAAATACGTCAACCTCCTGTTGATAGATTTAAGTTATAGAATTTCCGCGGGAATAAATTCCGGCAACTCGGCGTCTCCGGATACCGTAACGAAGTAGTTACCGGGACATAAATCCAATATTATTATTAATATTATTATTATTATTATTATTATTATTATTATTATTATTATTATTATTATTATTATTATTATTATTGTACCGGGCGGTACACCTCTACTCCGTTTATTTAAAAGTTGCGCCAGTTGAAACTCCTCTTCTGGAGGAAGGTTGAACTTTATCTATTCTATTAATTCTCTACTTTCTCAGAAGATGTCACCACGTGGAAAATTTTGAGTTTTTGAACTGTGTCCCTTTTGATGTGTTTTTGTTTCGCTTGAAGTAAGAAGTGTGAACTTTCTCTTCTAGAGGACACTACTGAAGAATTACAATAGTGCAACCTAGTGCGAAATCAAAGAACTATTTTGTTGGAGAAATTTTTATTTCAAGAGTTTGTTCTTTGTTAAATTTCTTTCTGTCATGGTTTAAGTTGGCTGTATACCCCTCTTTTTCCCCTTATTTTGGATCTAGCCAATCCCGAATTTCTTTAATTAATTTTCCACCAATAATGTGTTTCTTCTTCCTCTATGCAGGGGTTTCTTTTCCCTAGCCAATAAAAATTTTGTGGGAGGGTGTTTTCTTTCCCCTAACGCCTAGAATCTTCCGCGAGAGGATATAAACTGCTGATTTTAGGGTCTCCAGGCCACTTCTGTTCCATCTTTCAGTGTATTAAGTACATAGCAGGAGGCGGGAAGCGCCTCTTTCTTCTTCAGCCGTTCAACACCAGGTAATGGCCCATTAATAACTTCTTTTCTTGCTAGGTCGGCAGTTTAACACTCGCGGCGGGTTCGAAGCATTTCCATCATGTAACCTTTTCCTAAAATGTAATTACTCTTTTCATCTTTTTCTTGTAAAGCTACATATTGGGATAGAGAGTGCTAACCCTCTCGAGCTCCCACTCACATTTGTTTTGAGGTGAACTTATTTTCTCAAACTATTCTTCGTTTATGTAATGTAAAGTGTTCTTCTCTAAGTCACCTCTGTAGTATGGGATTAGCCCTTGCGTTAGCGGCCCAGAGCCAGATTAGGTTTTAAAAAAAACAAAGTGTATTAGGAGTGCAAGATCGCCTCCTCTCAAATTGTTATTTTAGAGGTCATGTAATCAACCTTCTTTTCATGTAATAGACCTCTGTAGGTTGGGTATTTTACCCCTGTGAATACGTCCTTAGAGGACAGCTTGAAGGCAGAGTTTGGTTTGGCCTTTGAGAGGCTTAAATTTTAAGAGCGGATCGCTCTTTTGAAAATGGAGTGTCATATGCCTCGTGGAGGCTTTTCTGTGTAATTCGGAGCCAGGGGCTCCTAGGGATGAATGGGGTTTTCTGCCCCTCTGTTAAAACTTGTGTTTGTGGTAAAACTGAGCTGATCGCAGAAGTCAGGGCGTGAAGCCCAAAACCTGTAAATATTGTATCTCCCCTTGTTTTGCTACATTGTACCTGCCATGTCTGTTATTGCTTTGTTTTTGAAAAGGAAATATAACCTTGTTAAATTTTAAATTAATTTTACATGCACTATAATTTCGTAGCTTGAAACCCATTCACACCCGCACCTTCTTTTACGCATAACTACCGCTAAAACACGGTAACAATTATTATTATTATTATTATTATTATTATTATTACTACTATTCAACTTTCCTCTGATTAGTGACAATACTGTTTAATGTCATACTTTTCCCTGTGTACTGTTATGCATTGTTCCATTTATGCACTGGCTAATACTTTCGATTTGTAAATTTAATTTTCCTTATATTTTTCAATTTTATACCTCATATTTCTTTTCTTTTCAATTTTTTAATGAACTTTGCTTCCTTTCTTCATTAAATTATCTCAAAATCCTTTATTTAGCTAAGTCATTTCCGGTTCCTTTTATTTACAAAACTTTTATTTTTTTGCTATGGGCTTTACGTCGCACCGACACAGATAGGTCTTATGGTGACGATGGGATAGGAAAGGCCTAGGAGTTGGAAGGAAGCGGCCGTGGCCTTAATTAAGGTACTGTACAGTCCCAGAATTTGCCTGGTGTGAAAATGGGAAATCACGGAAAACCATTTTCAGGGCTGCCGATAGTGGGAATCGAACCTACTATCACCCGGATGCAAGCTTCACAGCCGCGCGCCTCTACGCGCACGGCCAACTCGCCCGGTATTTACAAAACTTAGGTTGCCACAATGAACAAGCATAACGAAACAATGAAATGTATAATTTCGGCTTAAAATAATTTTGATGATTACATTATTCTTATAATGCCGTTAAATTACAAAAGTTATGGCCTGTAGCCGTGATTTCTGAGCAATGATATGGAACCCCGTAAAACTAATAAAGAAATAGTTTGCAGTTTCTGGAACGTCGAAACTAATCTGCTTCCAAAAATTAACAGTGAATCGAGGAATAGTCCCTCGAGCACCTACCATTAATCCTATCATTTTAATGTCCTTCAGTCAAATTTTATCTTTATAATAAGTTATGGTCGGTTCATAGATTAGCTTATTTTCCCTATCAAAATCTTCTGACTTCATTATTACTTTTATTATTTTATAATTTTCTAATTTACGTGGTTACGTGTAAGAGAGGGCCATGAGCCCTAACTTCGTTACTGTTAAAAGCACAAATAAATAAATAAATAAATAAATAAATAAATAATTAAATAAATAAAGGGATTGTTGCCTCATAGTTACTTTCCATTAAATTAATAATCACCATCAATCACTAGTATGGTGGGAATTTTAAATAATGATGCATTGGGAACATACTGGCCGACCCCGTGGTGTACGGGTAGCGTGCGTGCCTCTTACCCGGAGGCCCACGTTCAATTCCCGGCCAGATCAGGGATTTTTACCTGAATCTGAGGGCTCATTCGAGGTCCACTCAGCCAACGTGATTAGAATTGAGGACTGTGAGATAGCGACCCCGGTCTAGAGAGCCAAGAATAACGGCCGAGAGGATTCGTCGTGCTGACCACATGACACCTCGTAATCTGCAGGCCTTCGGAATGAGCAGCGGTCGCTTGGTAGGCCTTTCAGGGCAGTATTGCAATGGGGGGGTTGACATACTGCAGCGCAGGACATTTCTCTTTTTTATAATCTTGTTAGTAAATTTCAAGAAAGAATGGTTGGACAAATCCGAGCAAGACATTTAGAATGTAGAATGTGAAACGAAATAATTAGGCCTACGCGTTTATCCCCATGAAGCAACAGCCCCGAAGGCCTGCAG